>NC_016088.4:1955905-2231228 GCF_000004515.6 Glycine max | reverse complement strand
GGTTTGCCCAATCAAACTTCATCCTCAACTGGGTGATGTCGATCTTCTTTGTCTTCTACAATGCGCTGCTGCCAGTGGCGACAATGAGACGGTTGTTATAGCTATGTGAGGTTATAATTTTGATCGCGTAGGGAGGTTGCAATGAAGAGGCGAAGCGGCGGAAAGAGGATGAACTCTTATCCATTGTGATTGAGAATAATTAATGAATGAAACTATTATCGTTATTAAATGATTAAATAAAATAATAATAATAATATAAGAGTAAATGCTATTGTTGTTCGTGATTTCAAATCCATCTTCATTTACTTAATGATTTTTAATTTTTTAAATAAAAAAGATAGCGATGATTTTTAGTCGGTACTATATTAATTTAACTATTTTAAAATTTAAAACAATGACGAACATTAACAATTCTAAAGGAAAATTGAAAAAATGACTAAAACATATGTTTCGAAAAATTTAAAAGACTAATATACCAAAGCGGAACAATTATGAAATATAATGTACCAAAATAAAACAATTATAAAATATAATGAATCAAAAGTAATATCAAATCATTTTTAAAATTTAAAAATTAACAGAATACTAATGTTTGTAACGAAAAATTGATCAAAATAATATATTTCAAAAACATAAAAAATTAAAATAAATTTTTTAAAATTTAATATATTAAAAGAAGTAACTGTTAAACATAATAAATAAAAAATCACATTAAGCCATGAATAAAATAAAAAACAACAATCACTTGATTTTATACCATGTGAAGGTTTTGTGTCATCCTGGCTAAAGATAAAGACTAGGATATTAATTTCACAACTTACTTTACAATTTACATAATGTTACTGCAACCGTGCAACGCATTCATGATTGCAGTGCTCAACTACGTACATAATCATTTCAAGAAAAAGAAAAAAAAACAAAAAGGAGCCCAGATATGCTAGATCAGGTTAGTGCAAAGAATCTAATTAGAATTAATTAATTTTTTTAAACCAAGTATCCTTTAACAAAAAATTAATGATTAATTTTTTGAGATACTGAGATTATTTAAGGAGTTAATATCTCCTAAACTATCTAATAATATATTGTGATATTACATAGGTTAGTGTAAATTTTTTGATTTGAATGCAATTAATTTGTTGTTTATATTACTATCTAATAATATATTGTTACATGTACAGAGACTAATTTAATAAGTATTTACATGAGAATTTACAACATGTATAAAGAATAAATTATGTGTTTAATATAATTTAATAAGTATTTTTCTTGACTCCATAATAAAGTAGATTGGCATGCCCGTAAGTGCCTGCGAATTAGTTTTGTTCGTCAAAATAAGTGTCTAAAAGGATATTGTTAAGAAAGAAAAACCGTCCAAAGATCTCTTTCTTTGTTTTTAGTTCGTACCGCAGTGACATGTTTGTTTTATATAAACTTTTTTTAAAAGTTTACAGCAATTTTGTCTTTGTCTGGTTGGAACTATGGCCCCGATCCTTGAATTGCACCCACAAATCCCGCGCCAAAAAACAAAGGAAAGTTCAATACCAAAACCAGCACTGAAATAGATTAAAGAGTTTCACTAACTTTCCTGTGTAACAATGAGACATCATATCCACTTCTGTGTTATGTCACCTTCAGTATGTTTATCCCTAAAACACAAGGTAAGTATTAAGATATTAGATATCTTCCCTCCTCATAGGGTCACTATCACGCAAGAAAGAGCTTAGGGCAGAATTCTTTGTTAAGTTGGTGAACTAAACCGTTAATGTGTTTTTTTTTATATTGATAATTCACAAAGTTTTTTTTAAAAAAAAATCAGACATATTTTTCACGGGAGACAACTTTATTTAAGTCTAATAAAGAGAATTACATAAACGATAAAAAATTTCTTCTAATATTTAATACAATTACATATCAAAGACTTTAATATAAAGATTAAAATTATATTCATACATTAATAATATATATATATATATATATATATATATCATAATTTATACAAATAAAAGAAAATAAAAAGAGAAAATACATATATAAAATAGATGAATGATGTAATGAAGAAAAATAAACAAGAAAGAAAAAACTAACGTATAATTTTGTTAATCATATGAATATTATTATTTGTCCAATTTAAAAGTCCACCACCACCAACTTCACCAAGCCACCCATGTCACTTCAGTTAGGGAAGTGGGCTTAACTGAATTCCATTGACGTCTTAAAGTGCATGAGTCGATAAGAAGCATATAATAACGATTTGTGGGGACCCTTAATATTATTATACTAAAGGGTTAAACAAAGGTGCAACTTCAAACTGAACCAACGAAAATATCCGATGCTTCTCTCCAATTAGATTATGTGCACACTGAGTAGTTTTGACCGGTTTTGTTAATCAAAATTCCAAGGTGGGGCACCAACTAAAAGGGATATAAGGACACAGATACGACTGAGATAGTGAGAAAATATACTAAAGTGATGATACCTATGTGGGTTGGTTATGCAACTTCTTCTCTAAAGGATTGAAATGGATTCGTTTGGAGATCTTGTGAGTTTGGCATTCACATATATTATAGAAATTGTAGAATAGAAACTGTATCCCCAAACCTAGCTAGAATAAATTAAAAACTTGTTCCTCTGCTTGAAATATTGCACTGGTAGTAATATCATTGACATATATACCTATATGTGCGCGAACTTTCGGAAAGTTGGTTAACCTCATGTTAGAGTTATGTTATTAATACTTTTTTTTTTTTTGTTGACAAAAGCAACCTCAACTCATATCATTAACAATTAAACCAGCAATACAAGTAGGAATATCTGTAAATAACATGGAAGCCTTACCCAAGGCATGAGCCATCACATTGACTTGTCTCCTAATGAACTTAACATTAAAATTATATAATATTTTATTGTATTAGATTCAAAATTTGTTGTCTTTATTAAAAAATGGTTATATAACATTTTTAATTAATTTTCATTACATTAACCATCTTATCGATCATACATTCTTTCTCTTTTTTTTTTCCTACGCCGCTCTTTTATTTTATGAATATAATAATAAAATTTATGTTAAAATATAATTTATTTTTACATTCAGAATGGTAGTTAAGATAGCAGGGGACTTGGCAGGTGGATTTTTTTTTTATCTACTAATAGTCGTCCAAGCTAGATAACAAAGAAAAAAAATCCACTTATATGTAACTTAGAAAAGTGTTCTTTTCTAATGCACTTATATAATGCATTGCTTATCTCAGTTGTTTATCTCATCTAATGTATTGTATTTAAATCCAATTATATGAATATATTATTTTTAAACCGGCTTAATTTCTTACTGTACATTTCATTAAAGAATGACACATATTACTTTATTTTTTTAATTTCCAAAATTTTAAGTTCAAATGACAAATTTTCAATTTCTAAATTAAGAAAATTATATAATATTTGTAAAAAAAATATTACACAGTAATTTTATACGAATATATCATTTAAATTTAAAAATTTATCAAATTGAAGAGTATTTATTAAAGATTAAATATTTATCCTTCATTTCTTTTCTGTTAAAAATCTAATTTCAAAACATATCTTTAACATTCTCCCTTTAAACTACCAGGACTCCGTTGCCTGTCGCTGCTATCATTTTCATCACCTTTGCAAGATATCTTAATTATATATATAAAAAATAATTATTTAGTAGATAACTTATCTATAAGAAAAAGAAGTCCGATAGAAAACGTAAAAAGTAATTCAAATTAATGGGAGGAAATAATGACAATGCAATTGATAAATCAAACATATGAAGTCAATGAGTATTTTTATTTTTATTTATTCAGGGTCAATGAGTATTGGTTTAACATTAAGAAACACGATCAAATGATCAAATACGTTTATATCATTATTTACTTGAGCCTTCTGGATTCGTGGTATTCTTTTTTCCTTAAAGAGCAATAACACATATTAAGACAATTAAGACATTTCTCTTTATTATCTAATTAAGCTTGCTATTTTATTTTTCAGAAAATGTGAAAGGAAAAAGGATTATATAAAGTGAGATTTCATCTTAAAACCAATTGATGCGTAAACAACAAATAATGGGTTGTCGCAACGAAAGCGAAAGCGAGGTTTCAGGAAGAAAGTCTGACTACCATGTTAGATTTCATCTTAAAACCAATTGACATTAAGTAAAATTGTCCCAACAGATATATAAGATGCACTCCAAGAAATGAGATAGCCGATATAGGACGTGGGTATTTCTCAATGATATATATATATATATATATATATATATATATATATATATATATATATATATATATATATATATATATATATATATATATATATGTGTGTGTGTGTGCAAAATTACACAGGCATTTATAATTAAAGAAAGTAGAGTATGTAAAAACAAGAGTAGTTTAATCTTTTAATTTGAAAAGATTTGAAAATATAAAGTGGGTTCTACAATTTGTTTCCTTACTTTCCTTTTTAAGTGATATCAATCAATGAAGGAGGAGGGAAAGCAAATTCATTGACATGATGAGTTCATTTGTTTTGTTAAAATTTATGGTATTAGTAATGATAAATATTTTTGTTTCACATTTGATGTGAAAAAAATTATGGGACAACTTAGATTAATCAAATGAGGACAAGATAAAAACTTCACTTTTTGTTACTAAAAAATTCATAAAATAATTTTTCATCTCAAATACAAAGTATTTAAAAGACATACATATTCTTACATTTTTCTTGTTTTTCAAGTATTATTTCCTATCAACAAAAATTTTATCATGTCATTTGTTTTGAATTTACATTATTCACTGAATATATCAATTTTATCTTACTATTTTAAATTCATATTGTCTATTAGCTACAACAACCTTATCATATCATATATTTTGAATTTATATTATCGACTAGTTTAACTTATATATATTTCGTATTTTATTTTAGTAAATTTTATATTATTTTAAGTGTGTTATTTATTATTAATCAAATAATGATAACTCAAATATTTGTCCTATATCGTAATACGTAACAAAACGCAACCTATGTAAGTTTCAAGCAAGATCCCATAACTTCATTATGACATATTTAACGAGAAGCAAAGCTTCTTCCGTTACAATCCTCTTTATTTATAGTTCAATTTGAGCTCAAGTTTCTCTTTGTTCCTCTCATGTCAAGAACTAAAAAACTATAATCAAAATTCATTATTACTGCTTTGAGGAGAAACAACAGGCAGGACTCAGGACCCAAACTGAAGGAAGAAATATAAAGACACCTAGTTGACAAAACCCATAACTCCAAATTCAATTTGGGCCGCATATAGCAATGACTTGGACTGGGCCATAATCAATTATTTTCTGACAATTGCTTTCTGCACCTTCGACCTTGCTTCCTGTACCCTACTCCGGACTTGTTTCCTGCACTGCACCCTAATCCGAAATGTAATTTACATCCCGGATTAGCCATTCCAAAATGTAAAAGTTTACATTCCAGATTATATTCTAGAAAGGCTAATCCGTAATGTAAATTACATTATGAATTAGGATTTTCAAAAGGTTAAAAAGGTGCAATAAGCAATTGTCTTATTTTCTTGGCTAGTTGATACAGTATTTAATATTTATGTACTGAATCAAATGATCCATGCTGACATAAGAGGAACCACCTGCACTCACACTCTGTAGACTTGTTCAACGCAGTGATGAGATCATCGACCATATTGTCCACAACGTTCCTGGGTTTTTTTTTATCATTTGGGGATAATTTTTAAAAAAAATTACTAAATAGGAACACTTTTTGAATAATTATCTTCGAGATAAATTGTAAAAATAAATATGATTTTGTAAACCAAAGTTATAAATTCTTATACAAAAATCATAAAATTAATTACGACTTTATAAACTGGGAGCATGCATATATATATTACGGCCAATCGATGCATGGCTGTGACACACATCCTTCGTGTAATAAATCGTATCCAACCCTAGTTTCCAACACTGCAACTCTAATTAACATTGCCTTTCATATATTACGGCCATACATTAATATAACGTTGCCGAATGCCGACAACCGATACTTTCTATTCCTGGTTGATTCAACACCACATGACATATGCTCTTGCTTTCGTGTGGTACAATCTCTTTTAGATTTTTATACCAAATTAACACGACAAACAAACAATGCCCTAGATAGGAACGAAAGCAACGCTATTTTTTAATATACTACTACAAAAGACTACATTCATAAGTTCTAAGAAATCTTGAAATACTACATGAAAAACATATCAGATTTGTAAAGTACGTACACTAAACAAATTAAGGACAATTCTAGATGCAGAGGAGTACCACAAACAAATTTATTGCTTATTAATTAGAGACAAAGAATGATTAAAATAATGACAAAAGACACACAATATTAATTATCAAAATATAGCATAATGGGTAGCTAAAGAAAATGTATCCAACGAAATGAACTTAGAAATGGACAGCACATTTTACTTGAGGGAATCTTGAGGTAACATTTGACCTTGGGCTTTAAGTGATGGGATATGGTGTAGAGCTTCACATGTATGTCATAAACCCCACCATTTCTTGTCTTTGTTGAACTCGGAGACTTAATCATTGTCAAGCATGCATGAGCTCAATTCTTGTACTGGCGGAAGGAGATCATGTGTTACCACATCGTAATTTGCAAACCTGGCCACCTCCTAGAATGCTACATTGCTAATGCCTCCTCTACTTTGACCGCAGCTACAACCATCAAGGAACATTTTTGCAAGTGCGAAAGAAATGCATGCCCATTGATTTTTAAATATAGATGTAGCCTTCTCTTATTAGTTTTAAATAATATTAGTATATAGTTATGACTTGAACTAAAACTTTAAATCAAATACACTAACCTAGATCTTAATAACAATAACAAGATCTCGAAGACAATTTCTTCATTTCAATATTTTCCAATTCATCTGAACCTGAGATTATATTCTTGTTCCTCTAGAGTACTTACGTACGTGGTAGCATTGTTGCCACCATTCTCCTTCCCATACTAATACTAATTTAAATTATAAATATTTAAATATGATAAATGATATATATTAGTTCCAACACCATACCAGATTTTATAGATTTTGCAGCTTCTCATAATTAATGTCGTTTGTGCACCCTAATTAATATACCACAATCTGTGTTCTGTAGAATACCATATACTCATGTAAATATTGAACTACCATAATTAAATAAAGGCAAATGTTGTTCCAAACCAAAATAGTTACATAAGGAAACTTACACATGACTAAAAGGAATTCCAAAGATGATGTGGGCAACACTTTGCAAGCTGCAAGACTAATTAAACCAAGTATAAATGCACATTAAGACTGATTATAGAAGAATCCAAATAGATACGATTCTGTTCTTTAGTCCTTTTATTATTCTTTACTCTACCCGCTCCTTACATACTCCTAATTGCATGTGGCCACGGTTGCAAGAATAAACCTGAGCATGCAATTGTGCATTATTTTCAAGTATCAAATAATTTCTTGACTAATGGATCTTATGTACTGGATCAAGCCGTCCAAATTGGAATAAGAAGAACCCCCGGAACTCACACTACGGTTAGCCAACAAAGCCACTTCCCGAGCAGAATTCAGAAACACCTCATTCCTGTGATCCATGAGATCATTGACCATGTTCTCTACAAGGTTCCTATCACATGCAACATCCTTCATATCCAACCCAACCTTACAAACTTCACTCACAAACCTGCTGTTAACATGCTGATCTCCAAAGCTAGGGCAGCAAATCATAGGAACACCAGCCGCCAGACTCTCCAAAGTTGAGTTCCATCCACTGTGGGTCAAGAACCCACCAATGGCCTTGTGGGCCAGCACCTCCTCTTGTGGGGCCCACCCCACAATGAACCCTCTCTCTTTAGTCCCTTCCTCCAGCTCAGCCGGTACCCGGTCACCATTTTCTTTTGGCCCC
The DNA here is from genome assembly GCF_000004515.6 of Glycine max. Taxonomy (NCBI): domain Eukaryota; kingdom Viridiplantae; phylum Streptophyta; class Magnoliopsida; order Fabales; family Fabaceae; genus Glycine; species Glycine max. The sequence continues at coordinate 2,223,258 of NC_016088.4, read as the reverse complement.
ACCATGTCAGGACGAACCACCCAAAGGAACCGCTTCTTGCTATTCACCAAACCGTACCATATCTCAATTAGCTTCTCCCTTGTCATGGTGGCAATGCTACCGAAGCTCACGTATATCACCGATTTCAACGGCTGAGAATCAAGCCACGTCATGCACCTCCGATCCACTTCACCGACACAACTTGTGGACGGCGTCGTTTCGGTGTTGGACTCTTTTCTGGTGTTCAAGTGTGCGTGGAGAGGACCGATGGTGAAAACACGGGGAAACTGCAGACGCATCTGTGACAACACGGAACCTTCTAGATCCTCGAACGTGTTGAGTATGAGTGCACGTGCTTGAAGCGACTCACGTGTCTCCAAGGCCAAAGAATTCAAAGCATATACTATTTCGGATCCAGTCCCCCGACTGAAACTCGGGAGGTCTCGACAGCGGAACATGTTTTCCATCCCTGGGATACATGTTATCACGCGATCCATGTCTTCATCCCCTTTCAAACACAATCGATATTTATCAAAGCTATTTCTGAATTCTCATAGTACAAAATGTTGAAACAAAGTATGCTAAAGCTAAAACCAGAAAGAGTTAATATCTATGTTTATGTACCTGTGATTGGAAGTTGGTTAGACTGAAAGAGGTTTGGAACGCAGAAGTAAGTCCAGAAGCAGGAAGCGCTGATGGTGCGAAAATGAATGATGGGTATTCCAACCTGGTGTGCTACGTCTATGGTGAGGGCTCCGAAGACTCCATCGGCTATGAAGCAATTGATCTTGGGCTTTCCGGGGTCTTGGGAGAGAAGAATGTGTCTGATGTGAGGTTTTGCGTGCAAATTTATGTATTGAAAGAGGTCCACTGCGCTTTGTCCGGAACGAGGGTGGTGGTGAGGGAGGCCATCGGGGAAGGTCTTGAATTGGAGAGAGGGGTAGGTTTGTAAAAGAGCTTCCAGATCGCCGAAACGGTGGAGGCGGTGGTGGATGAAGTCTGTGTTGAGGAAGGTGATGTGGAAGCCATGGAGAGCGAGAAGCTGTGCAAGCTTCAACATGGTGCTGACATGGCCCTGCGCTGGACAGGGGAAGATGGCCACGTGGGTATCAGTTGTTTCTTCCGCCTTCATCTTTGCTCTTGTTGCGTTTTCTTTTTGTGCTTTGCTCATATATGCTTCATAAATAATGGGTATCATTGGTTAGAAAAGAAAGACAAAAGGAAAGAAAATGATTAAAAAATGGGGATGACTTTGAATATTGCTGATTAGGAACCAAAGATTCAAATAAGTTGTCACCTCGCCGGCCATTTGATGTTTCACGGATCAAAGTTTCATATATATATATATATAAACTTAAATATAAATAAATTTAATTAATTTTATTCTTATTTAATAATATTATTTTTAAAATATTTTTCATTTAAAATGACGTGGTTTGAGTGAAATTCTTAAAGTTAATTTTGTTATCTTTTCTTCGGTAAGTATAGTGTTGACTTGCGTTATTACTTATGCTAATCAATTACATCGATTTATTCAGACCTTGTTAACTCACCACCAAAAAAAATAAAAAATACTAGATTCTTCTTGCCTTAATTTTTTGACAAACCAATGTCACCATGTTGCAGTCGTAGATCATGCATCAATTCTTTTGAAGATTCAAAAATTCATACATGATTCATTAAACAGTAAGAAATGATAGCACATGAAATATTTAATTGAACACCATCCACAAAATAAACGATCTTTCATGCAGAGTGGATGAGACCTTCCAACGCTTTAGAATGATAGCACATCAAATATTTAAGTTACCCATTTACTCTCTATAGTTTCTAAACTTATCTATTTTAGTCCTTATAGTTAATAAGTGATTTTTTTAGTTCGTGTAGTTTACTTTTTAATTTTCAATAAGTGCTAATGTACTTTCATGTGAACTTTGTAGGCCTTGGATCTTCTTCATCAATGGGATCCTTTGCTTCTTGAATTTTAATGGCAGGAGACACCACTTCAAGGAGGTAGGAGAGTTGAGAGGAGACGTCACTTCAAGGAGAGGATGAGTCAAGAAAAAGCTCACCATCATAGGAAGCCATGGATAAGAGCTTGGAGGTAGGAGAAGAAGAATCGAGGGAGAAGGAGAGAAGAAACACAAAATTTGTGCATAAAAAGAGGTTTAAACTTTGAAGTATAATTCTCAAATGATTAAAGGAAAAAAAATGCACACACATGATCTTTATTTATAGCCTAAGTGTCCCACAAAATTGGAGAAAAATTTGAATTTCTATTCAAATTTCATTTGGATTTGAAATTGAATTTGTGAAGCCAAAATTTCACTAATTCACTAATTATGATTGGAGAATTTTAGTTATGGTTCAGCCCACTAGTCCAAGATTCTCCACTAAGTGTACTTAGGTGGCATGAGGCATGTAAAGCATGAAAGACATGCACAAAGTATGGTTATATGATATGACAATGTGGTGTAGCAAGCAAATGTTCACCCCCCTTTAAAATTTAATTGGATTGGGCTTCTCCCAATTCAATTAAATTTATTTTCCAACACACACATCAAATATTCACTTAATGCATGTGAAATTACAAAACTACCCTTAATACAAAAACTAGTCTAGGTACCCTAAAATACAAGAGCTAAAAAATTCTACATTTCTGGGTACCCTACCTACATTATGGAGTCCTAAATACAAGACCCAAAAATAATGAAACATTAATCTAATATGTACAAAGATAAGTGGGCTCATACTTAGCCCATGGGTCCGAAATCTGTCCAAAGGCTCATGAGAATCCTAGGACCTTCTCTTGCATCTTTGGTTCAATCTACTTGGAGTCTTCTATCCAATGCTCTTGCGGGGTAGGATTGCATCATGGTCCCTACCGTTAAAATTGCTTAACATCATTAAATTATTGTTGCCAGGACCGCACCTCGCACTGTCGACGACCCCTGGTCCCTTCACTCCCTTCCACTTCTCCTCCGTCGACAAAAAGAATCTAGTGCGCCGCCGTCGACGGCAGCTTGGTGATGAACAATTCAACAACAGCTTCCGTCACGCACGTCCTCAACAACAAACGTGATTTCCCATCGGTGAACGACGTGGCAAATCTCCTCATTCTGTCCATCGAAAACATAGCAAGAAGTAGCGTTCACTTCACTGAGACCAATGCAATTTACTGAATCTAATTTCATTTTCTTTTAGCTTCCATATTTTTCCCCCATTCTCTAGAGAATCAAACAGTGTGATTAATGACATACCTAAATCTTGACATAGATAGTATGGTTCCAACAAAAGGCGTTTTCTAGCATCTGGTCAACGGTCTTGAAAACGCCTTCGAGCGCAATGTCAACCACCGTCGACGTCGAGCACTCGCCGATGTTGTTCATTCTCTTCGCCTGAGCTTCGTTTTCGATGGACAGGACGAGGAGATCCTCCACACTGTTCACTGACAGAAAATCGCGCTTGTTGTGGAGGACGTGCATGATGGCAGCTGCTACCAGATTGTTTATCACCAGGCCGCCGTCGACGACGGCACACGAGGTTTTTTCGTTGATGGAGGAGAAGTGGAAGGGAGTGAAGAGGCCAAGGGTCGCCGACGGTGCAAGGTGCGGTTCTGACAACAATAAGTTAACGTTATAAAACAATTTTAACAGTAGGGACCTATTCAGAATTAAAAGATAAGCGACAAGAACTAAAAAAAAACACTTATTAACTATAAGGACTAAAATGAATAAATTTGAAAACTATAAGAATTAAATGAATAATTAAACCAATATTTAATTGAACATCCGCCCTTTTATGCTTAAATCAGCATCGTTGAATTTTTACTCTTACCAGCCATGGCACATTACAGGCCTAGGTTTGAGAACAACTAAATTGCTTAGGGTTTATGTACTCTCGGTTGGGGAATATATCTGATGCTAGAGGATTTCTGGTGTCTTATTTGTGACAGGCTTGAGAACAAAGCCATTATCAGAGGACACATACGTTTTCCAATCCTCTTTCTTCCATAAACAAAATATTGCCTGTATCAGAGAGCACATATACGTTTCCCATTATCCTTTCTTCAATAAACAACTTTAAATCGTAAAAAGGATATCAGCTTCTATTTAAAAAAGTAATTACAAAGCACCAAAGTTTCCCGCTACATAGTTAGACAATCCTTTTCATTTCCGCCACAAGGTTACAAAATCCTTTCCTTTCCAGCCACAAGATTTAGACAATCCTTTCCATTTCCGCCACAAGTTTACAAAATCCTTTCCTTTCCAGCCACAAGATTTAGACAATCCTTTCACTAGCCATATTCGAGTCCCCAGTTAAACACTTCGAAAACCAAAACATAACTTCTCAATCCCAAATCACACCCTCGTCGTTACTCGTTATATTTTGGTTTCTGAAACGCGACAACTAGTAAGTATGCATCATCTCCATAACCAAATGTTCTGTTTGTTATTTCCAAAATCAATTGTTCTGATAAAAAAACTGAACTTATGTAACATTTCAAAAACAAAAACCAACTTTGTGTTTCTACATCACCAATCGAACATTTAAAAAACCAAAAACATAACACCACAAAAGCCCACCTTATACTTTCTTTTTTGAAACAGCCATATCCCGTTATGCACCATCTCCAACACCAGTTAAAACCTCGAACTGTTTAACATGGACCATAAAAAAAAACAACAAAAGCATGTTCATCCTCCGACATTACCAATCAATATTTAAAAAAAAAAAAACATAAATATACCCCCAATAACACCCTCCTTTGTGTTTTTTGTCTTTGAAACACCAATACAAGCATTACTGTAACATTTCAGAAACTAATTGTTCAGATTTAAAAACTTTTGTACATAATTGTCCAAATTCAAAAACCAATTAGTTGCATTTCCAATTATGTAACATTTCAAAAAATTCAAACATTATCAATCCCACATTTCAGAGTTTCATTCGGAGCCGAAACTAAAATTCAAGCCACCAACAATGCTCATGCAAAATAAAAACCACACCACAAAATCTCTCAAAGCCTAATCAAACAGTTTAAATTAAAGTTTGATAGAATGCAATTAGAAATCAAATGCTAGATCAAGACTCAAAGGTGACATTAAAATAATTTAAATTTTGAACAACCTTTCTTGATGCGTAAGAGCATTCTTTAAACACATCTGACTGAAAACCTAACTACTACTACAAAGGGCACAATTATCATAACTACAAATAAAAAGGAAAAAAAAAAGAGAGCAAACATAGAATCTAAATTCAAGAACTTTGTGAACAGTGAATCCCTATTTAAGAGTCATCGTCAGCAGCAGCACCCTTGGATGAGCCCCCAGCCTTCTTGGGAAGAAGAAGGTTGTGAATGTTAGGCATAACACCGCCGTTAGCAATGGTAACATCTCCTAGAAGCTTGCTCAACTCTTCGTCGTTCCTCACCGCCAATTGGATGTGGCGTGGAACAATTCGAGTCTTCTTGTTATCTCTCGCAGCGTTTCCAGCCAATTCCAAAACCTAAAACAATGTTCCGATCATTCAATTACTCAAAAACAGATACTTGAATCTCAAAACCCTAGATCTAATTACAGGGAAGGATAATTTAAAAAAACAAAGTGAAAATCGACAGGAAATTGCTGCAATTACCTCAGCAGCGAGATATTCGAGAACGGCGGCGAGGTAGACGGGGGCTCCGGCGCCGACGCGCTCGGCGTACTTTCCGGCCTTGAGGAACCTGGCGATACGACCGACGGGGAATTGGAGGCCGGCTTTGCTGCTCCTTGAGGTGGCCTTCTTAGCGGCGCTGGATCCTAGGGTTTTGCCTCTACCCGCCATTGATGAAGTGTGACCTAGTGATCGGCACGAACGAGAGGGTTCGAGATTTGAGAAGTGATGATAGGAACGATTTCCGGACACCTAGAAGAAGTTATATACTTGAAGACTTTTTGCGGTTGCGAGGATTATATAGTGTGATGCGTGGCAATTCGACCAATGAGAGTAAACGACGCGGATCGATGGTGATTGCCGTTGGATTTCGGTGATTACGGACGGCTCCGATCATGTATTGATTGGATTAAAAGGAGATAGTGAGATACTGTTAATTACGTGATGTACTATTAAAAATTCCCCTCGTCTTATATACACACGTTTTTACAGTATGCAATTTTCAAATTTTAAAATAAATATATTTAATTTTCCAATTTTTAAAATGGCAATTTCTCTATTCAAATTTTAAAAGGTAAAATGTTAAACAGTTGTATGAAGGTATTAGTTAAAGAACTAGAAGTATAAATATTTTTACGAGAGATGAAAAATTGCATTCCTCATAATTTTTTTATGCCTTCACATGATTTATATAATAAATATTTTTTCTTTTAGTTTGTTAACTAATATCCTAATTTTAGTTTTTATTTTATAAATTTTGAATAAATAATAGTATGATTTAATATATATGTTTAATAAAAAAATCATTTTCCACTTCCTAAAATCCCAATTTGCACCACCACTCCTTCTCTCACCTTGACTTCCAAATCTTTAATCTGTATCTCAGAAGAATACAAAACATAATATTAAACAACATTATCCTTATCATGTAGTACAAGTGATACTTCATCCTCATATGCATTCTTTGTCTCCAACTACTCCCATAAATCACTCAAACACAAAATAAGGTTGAAACTCTTCTTTGCACCCTTTAAGTCCTCTGGTAGTCCTATGCAAAATCTAAAAAAAAAATTCACATTTAATAAGTTCTCTTTGTGTTTGAAACTCTTAAGTGTGAAAGTTTTTTTGATATTGTAGAGGACGACGAGAGAACTTAAGACGTGTAATGCGGAGTTTCAACCTTACTTTATTCTAGGTGATTTGTGGGAGTTATTAACGGAATGGAGTGTATGTGGTGCTAAAGTGCCGCTTGTACTACATGACAAGGATAATGATGTTTGGTATTATGTTTCATATCTTTCTCGGATTCAATTGAAGATTTGGAAGTTGAATTGAAAGAAAGAATAGTGATGGTGGAAGGCAATTTTATATTTTTATTTTCGTTAAATATATATTAAGCCATATTATTAATTCAACAATTGAAAAAATAAAATTATATTGGTCAACGTTAACAAATTAATAGTCGATGTTTAAAATACAGTTACACATAATTTGAGTCTTCTTGGCCATCTTAGCATTTCTAGCCAACTCTAGAACTTGAACATACCAAGTGTAAAATAAAACTTCCAAAAATAATTAATATCGATTAAAGTAAATTCATCATTTCAATTATTCAAAGTTTATCATTAAAACAAAATTATTAACAAAAATTAGGTAAAATAAGCCCTAATTTCGAAACCCTAGATCCAGTGGCCACAAACACACACAAAAAAAAGAAGAAATTGAAGGTAGTTAAGGACAATTACCTTGACAACAAGATATTCAACAATAGAAGCGATGTACATGGAGTGTCAGAATCGACACACTTAACATACTTGTTAGTCTTGAGGTATCGAGCGATACTACCACCAGGGCATTGTCGATCGACTTTGTTGCTTCATGAGATACCCTTTTTTGTAGCACTTGCCATTGGTGAATTGGGGCGATATGAGGGGGTGAAAGAGTTTCGATGACAAAGAGATAAACAAAAAGGGAGATATATGAAGCATGCCCAAGAAGTTGCTTGATTTATATAATAAATTATGTTGGAACTAGACCAATAAAATTGAACCACATGGATCAACTATGTATGTTGTTGGATTATGTTTGTAATGGATGACCAAGCAAGTCCAAAAATTTGCTTTGATTTATAATAAATTATACTGAAACTAGGCCAATGAAATTGAACGACATGGATCGACTATGTTGCTATTGGATTGTGTTGTAATGGATGATTGAGATATGTTTGGTATGAATTGGTTGACAGAGTAAAAAGGGTATCGAGGTATCGCAATATTAACTACGACACTAAAATATGTCACCATGATAATGTATATGGATATTGTCCTTCTTGTGTAATTGATAATAACTATTTTTTTTTGTAAAGAATTTGAGTAATTTGATAATTTTGGCTAAGATTTGAATAAATATAATATATATATATATATATATATATATATATATATATATATGTATGTATATCTTTGTTATTAATTTTTTAAAATTAAATGATCATTAAGACTATGTCATTTTTTTCCAACGCAATTTAGGAAAAATATTCCTCATTGAAGAACTTTGAAGCCTCGTAAATGTTTTCAAGTAAAATCCAAGGAGCTGTTGGGTAATTTAATATAACAAATTAACTATGCACTTTTATGTTGAATAAATACATTTGATCAATCAAAAGGAACAATTTTTTTTTTATCAGCATCAAAGGAACAAATTGATAAACCAAATAAAGAAATTTGAGAAAATACTTCAAAAAATACATTAAAGAAAATACGACATGATTTAAGTTAAAGAAAAGATAAAATATGATAGATGTTATACTTGGATTACTTAATAACCCATTATACACATGCATCGTAGAAGTGTAAAATTCAACCCTTTGTTGTTTCTCTCATCTACCCATATATAGATATCACTAAGAATGGTATGTTTAGATGGGAGAAAAGAAATTAGATGAGGCCAGAAGCAACTGATATATATTTCGCTGTTCCTACACCACAAGGATGCAACATTGTAAAGTTCAGTAATTTAAAAAAGAAAATTAAAAAGCAACACACAAATATTAAAATACTTGACTTATTCGGAGGAAGCCACAAATTTTAGATATACAAGTATCTGTAGGGAATGAAAGATATTTGTGCATGTACTTTATATGATTCAGGCTTTCATTAGTTTCATATTAGATGCATTTTTGTTCGGGATGACTTGACTTTCACAGTTTTGTAAGCTTTGGGTCACAGTTTATGCTATTCAAAAGACTGTTGAATTGGTGAAAATCATTGCTGCACTGCATAGAGGCATGATCTTTGACTGGTGTGGCTTTGGTTCAGCACATAGCAAGTGAGATTTAAGCTGCGAGGAGCGCTGGTGCAGCTGTGCATTTGTCAATCGCGTTTTCAGTCTTGGATATACCATCAACTTTCTCAACGACATATAAGATTAACTTGATGATTGAGATTGGGAAGAAGTGATTAAGGGTGAAGGGAGAAAGGGGTTCGAATCCCTCTTATTCATCTTTCTAACAAAATTAACAAATTAACATTTGTCGATTTAAAAAAAAATCATCAACTTTGGCAATCCATCTCTTTGGTCTTGCGCCTCTTTAATAGTGTGAAAAAATCAGTGAGGATTCCATTAGTTGAATCTGTGTGTAGTATTATGCAGACGTGACAAAATCAGTGAGGATTGCATTTGTTTAGGTGACAATTGTAGCTTTGCTTATTCTCGGTTTTGAGTGATATTTGTGGGTTTGCTTTGTTTCTGACTCTCTTGCTTGGTGAGTAGGCCTTTCCCTTTAGCCTTTAACAACAATAATTTGTTTTTTTCAAAAACAATTAAAATACCAAATTCTACTTGGCTTCATTCTGTGAGAAACCAATGTCACCATGTTACAGTCGTAGATCATGCATCAATTCATTTGAAGTGTAAAAAATTCATAAAATGATAGCATATGAAATATTTAATTGACCATCATCCACAAAATAAAATGATTATTCATGCAGAGTGGATGGAGAGAACTTCCAACACTAGCAGCCTAACAGAGTAACAGGATAACAAGGTCTTCAGTCTTAACTTTTCAGCATGCACAACCTTGTTTTATATTTGCTTATGAAGTAGAGTAAGGATACACATACCCCCATTTATTTTAAACATCCATTAACACCTCTCATTTCTCTCTATCTCTCTTCCTATCATATCATAAATTTCTTCCTCCCACATTCCGTGTTTTTGCTTTTACCAAAACAGAACCTAACTGCATTGCCTGCAACTACACGTCCTGATCTGCTAGAGTGCTAGTATTAACTATTTTCCAAGCAAGCTGATTTTATGTACTGAATCAAATCATCGAGACTGGAGTATGAGGAACCACCTGGACTGATACTCTTGTGAGCCAACATAGCCATTTCTTGAGCTGATTTCAGAAACTCCTCCTTCCTATGAACCATGAGATCATTAATCATCTTCTCCACGACTTTTCTATCACACACATCCTTCATATCCAACCCAAGTTTCCAAACCTCACTCACAAACCTGCTGTTAACCTATTGATTCGCAAAGTAAGGACAACAAATCATAGGAACGCTAGCCACCAAGCTCTCCAAGGTTGAGTTCCACCCACTGTGGGTCAAGAACTCACCAACGGCCATGTGGGCCAGCACCTCCTCTTGTGGGGCCCACCCCACCATGAACCCCCTCTCTTTAGTCCCTTCCTCCAGCTCCGCCGGTATCCAGTCACCATTCTCTTTCCCTACCACCAAGTCAGGACGCATCACCCACAAGAACCGGTTCTTTCTGTTCACCAAACCGTGCCAAAACTCCACCAACTCCTCCCTTGTCAGAACCGTGGAACTTCCAAAGCTCACATATATCACCGACCCTTGAGGCTGTTCTTAAACAAAGGAATATCATTTCCTTTGGCTGCAGATTTTCTCACGTTCAAATGGTGGTGTAGAGTTTGGGAAAGTGAAGACGTATCTGGAGAGAACAGGTCCTCAAATGTGTTCAGTATCACTGCATCTGCTGCAAGTGATTGTTTGGTCTGAAACCAAACCCAGTCCATAGACAAGTTCCCCTCTGTACCTGGTCTGCAGAAACTTGGGAGATCTCTACATCGAAGCAAGTTTCCCATGCCAGGCATATTGCATATGATTCGGTACATGTCCTCATCTCCTTCAACCAGTTACATATCTTAATCGGTCACATTATAATTAACGATAAATACAATTTTCTGATAAGGAATAATCTGTTTTCCGTTCTTTAATTTCTCAGCAACAGAAATTGGTATATTGAAACATGACTTTTAAAATAATTATCACCAAAACCAGCACACTTATATGAGTTGTAATTAAATGATGGTATAAAACTGTTTTACAGTATGGTGGCACAACCTATGTTCTCTTAATATATACTAAATGGAATGCACAAATTTAAAAAAGGTACGAGAATGAATGTATGATGTAGCATCGTAGATATATATAACTAAGTAGGGTGAGAGAAACGAAAGAATTAATTAGCGTGAGTCCATATATACATACATACATCGAATGGGAAGTTCTTTGCACTCAAAGAGCTTTGGAATCCAGAAATAAGGCCAGAAGCAACACGCGTTGCTGGTTCGAAAATGAATAATGGAGCGTAGGGTAGGATTCTCAGAGAGCTTCAGCATGGACCCTACGTGGCCCTGCAATGGGCAAGGGAAGATGAGCGCGTGCGCTCCTTCACCTTCTGTCATTGTTCTTCTCATTTTCAACCATGTCTTTACTGCAATGCAACTCTAGTTAACATTGCCTTTGATATTGTACTATTGGTTAAGTCAGACGTAAAGGATTTTTACACAAATGAGTAATTTACATCATATATAAGTAAATCCAACATCATATTTTAATAAAAAAATATTAAAAATCAAATTTATAATTTTTTTCTTTTATATATATATATATATATATATATTTATCTGATTTTAATTTCACTTCATAGTTGTAGTGTAGTCTACATGTCCTCCAATGTCAACAAATCCAAGACAATTTGTACGGTGCCTTCAATAATTTAAAAGGTTTTGAAATTGATAACTTTTAACATGTCATTTTTTTTTCAAATTAGTATTTAAAAAAGTTATAATTTTAAAATTTTAAAAAATAATAATTAAGAATTAGTTTTAAAAATAAATATAATTAATAAAAATATGATATTTAATTTGATTGATTAAAAAATTAATAGTATTAAATCTTTCCAGATTATTAAAGATACCATAAAAACTGTCCGAATACAATCGGCACAAAAAGACACTCATGTGAGCGCACGGGAAAGCTAATGATGTATATCACTCACGTACGTACCTGTCTTACTAGCCGTGGTTGATTCAACATCACACATTACTTAGCTCTGATTCACGGGACCTGTCACCATTTTCATTGTTAATAAGGTGGCCTTTTGTACTAGTCTATTGTATCGTGTAAAAACATAGCTTTGACTGAATTTAGGTTGAGAAAAATCTTATTTTTGGCAGCTCATGGTTGTGTTATACTTGAAGCAGTGAAGCCTACATTCTTGAAGTGATGATTAGGATTTAGGCCTGCTAAATTTGTGCAAATCAGTGGAACCAATTTGTGCAAAATTTGGATGCAGTGCTTCAATTGTATTGGATTGGGATTTTGAGAGAATATTTTGACAAAAACAATCTTGAAGATTTTAAAAGATTATGTGGGATTGTATTGATTTTGTGGGATTTTAAAAGATTTTTTTTAAAAGACTTTTTACAATCAGGATTCTTAACCCAAGATTTTAATGAATTTCTAACACAGATTTTTAAGATTTCAAAGTACTTTATGGATTTTTAAGATTTTGAAAGATTAAACAAAATAATAACGGAAGTTACAAAAGTGAATGAAAAAGATGATAAATAAATTATAATGTTTGAATAAAGAAAATAAAAACGATAGAAATTTTAAACCTTTTAATAACAAAGTCATTATTGCCTAAAAAAATAATAACAAAGTGATTCTCACTTCATGTTCGCCTAATTATTAGCATTTCTCCACATATCTGAACCTATATTAGTCCTCCATATATTAGCATCTTCTCGTTCCTGCTCTTGTGTTTGAACAATGGGTTCATGATCATTGTCTTCGTAATTTGGTAACACTGAAGATGAAGATGAAGACTCGTCAGTAGGTTCCACTGGAAATTCATCAGAACGACATTCTTTGCGAAGAAAATTATGAAGTGCTGCACATGCCAACACAAGCTCTGCTTGTGTTTTAAATAGAAATGGAGGTGCTGACTTAAAAATTGTGAACCGCGATTTAAAAATACCAAATATCCTCTCAATCACATTTCTTAAGGATGCATGCTGAAGATTAAATAATTCCTTTTCATTTTTAGGGTCATTACCGTGACCTGCAAAATCTTGTAGATGATATCGTACACCTCGATATGGGGCTAAAAATTTGCGTCGATTAGGAAATCCACAATCCACCCGATAATACTTACCTTGGGGCACTTTAAGTCCATTCTTCCTTGCCAAAGCATCACTTAACACCTTGGAATCATGTGCTGAACCCTCCCACCCGCTAAGAACGTACATGAATTCCAAATCAAAGTTACAAGCAGCTAATACATTTTGTGATATATTTCCATGACGATCACGATAACTGCTTACATCTCGTCCTTTTACTGATGCGGGAATATGTGTACCATCAATAGCTCCAATGCAATCCTAAAGTGTGTGTATCAATAATCATAAATATTATTATAATAATCACAATTATAATTATAATTTTGTTATAAAATAATATGTTAATAATAGATGATCAAAATATTAATTATTCCCTAACTTAAAGTTTATCCAAGATGAGCGTTCTTCCGGTGACATCTTCAAGAAAAAAATCCTTTTTTGCTTTAGTATTTAACAATTCAGCTGTCTTGAAACGCGTTATGTCATCCAAATTTGGAATTTCTTTTATAACATCCCAAATAATACCCTCGAGCTCTCTATCTCTATCTCTATCTTTTTCTCTTTTCTCCATCATGTTGGATATTTTTTCAAAATTCACAGCAATAGTCCCAATGCCAACAGAAAGATTTTCCAGAACGTTGCCTTGATTGTTGATCCCAACAGCGCTTGAACTCCCTCCATACTCGGATCTCCTTTGCTTGTGACAGTTTTGTTTTTCTATGGGAACCTCTGAATCTAAAGGGGGTGGGATGGTGGACTTGGTTGGTTTGGTGATGGAGGCTGATATGCTGGTTCATAGTTATTTGGTGTTATGAATGTATCATTATTAGGATCATATGAAAATTCTTCTATCCCAACAGTTCTATTTTCTGGCTCAAAAGTTGTTGCATCAGTATCATCTGGATCGACTGATATAGAATTATTCCCGCTAGAAACTCCACCCCCAACAACGATCTTCAAATACTCATAATCAACCATACTTTTTCCTCGAAGTTTGCTGTGACTTGGGTGGGACTAAAAAAAAAATCATTGTTAATATACTACAAATATTATAATTTACTAAATTTATAACTATTAATATATTTAAAAGATTATGAACTTAGCTCACCTTTAAGTAATCTTTCCATACATCCTCATGAGCAGTGAAAGTTTTTCCAATTGGGTCCCATCCAAAGCCAGAGTTGTTGCGCATAAGGGTTGACATCATGTTATACTGGTTTCGAAATCACTTCATCCGACTCAAATAATGACTATAAGTTTTAGGGAATTTAGTTTTTGCATTGAGTTGAGGAAGTATTATTCGTTCTACATTTTGTTTGCTAAGTGACCCATTGGCATCACGCAATCCTCTATTCATAGGATCCACCAAGAGGTGCAACAACTCATTGGTATCCTCCATAGTCCAAGATACATAATTATCTTTGTCTCTACTCTTTCCTTTGTTATTTTCTTGTGAATCCCCCATTTGATCGCTAATATATATATATAAGAAACTAGTTATTTGACAAAAATAGTTATTGTTTCCTAATTGTCAAAAGTATAGTGACTATATCCCGAATAATATACAATTCAATAGAAAAACCAATAAAAAACTACCTAATAATAAAATAAGGGTCATGCTAACATGCGCACTTAGGGCACATGTTAAGGATACTTCCAATAGTAACTATGTCTTAAAAACAACAATTTTTGACTTTTAAAAAAGTAAATTGCACAACTTTCAATACAAAATTTCTATACATAATACACTAACAAGTGTCTTAAGGGCACATGTTAGCATTTTCCATAAAAATAATACTCATATATCATAAAATCATTTAAAAAAAAACTATTAACAAAATAACAATAATAATAACACAATAACAATTAAAAAATTATTAACACAATAATAATAATAATAACACGCTGTCAAAAAAATAATAATAACACATTAATAATTAACATTTTAATAATAACACAAGAAAATAATAATAATAATAATGGACGTTGTAAAAAAACAAGTTGAAGAAACAGAAAAAAAAAAGAGTTTTTTATTTTGATTTGCATATACAGTACTAAAAAAAAGCAATATGAAATCTTGATGCATATCAATTGCCATTCTTTTGATGCATATTCATTGCCTGAACGTTGAAAACAATATGAATACGAAATCTTGAGAAGCATATACAGCACCCTTTTCTTTTGATTTGCGTAATATACATATAGTATGAACAATATTGACTATCGATTGCCATTAAAAAAATAGGTAAAATTGATTGAAAAGTTGTAAGAGAATGAACCTGGTAGTGGTTTGTGTCTTGTTCGGCAGGAGAAGAAAAAGTCTTTGGAAGATTATGAAAAGTCTCAAGGGTTTGGGTGAGATTGTTGGAGGAGTATTTTATGTGTATTTCTAACTAAAAAGTCTCTCAAAATCCATTCCACAAAAGAATCTATCAAAATCTATTTACTTTTGAATACCAAAAGACATTTTAAAAGTGGTAAGAAATCTCAATTGAATACCAACAGATTTTGTTGCCCTGAAAAAAAATTCTTTATTGTCTTAATTGAATACCACAAGATTTGTTTATATTTTATAAAAGTCTTGATTGAATACCACAAGACTTTTTAATCATAAAAAAGTCTTTTAAAATCCTTTGAAATCTTAATCCAATACATCCCCCTAAATCAGTGAGGACGAAAGAGGCTAAGGAGTTTTTTTCAATTCTAATATTGAAGTTAATGCTATAGAATCTGGAAGCTAAAGGATTTGTGGATGAGTCATGTATGTTGTTTTGCTTTAATGTGGTCTATAGCCTTTTATTTGGGTGGCAAGAGACAAGTCATTTTCCTGTGATTCTACTTAAACTGGGAAGAAGTCATGAAGCAAATGTGAGATCCTAGTCTTGAATTGGAGCAAGCATCACTATATATATCTCTTGTATTAGTGGATAATTGGCTCAAATACCGTTTTACATCAACAATGAGTTCCTATTTCTTTTCCTTTCTATATTAGGGGTATGGATATAGGCTTTGCATGGTACTGGTGTAGATCTGCACAATATGCAACAACTCTAGTATATTTGTTCAGTTCCTAGCTGGTGCTTGAATGAGAATTCCTTGTGCTTCATTCTTTAGCATCCTCTCTCATATATTTTGCTTTAAAAAAAAAACTTAGATATTTTGTATGTGTGTGTTTTTCAATTCATGTTGAATCATCCTAAAATTGATTTTATATCTAGAATTAATTTTCAATTGAAATAATTTTAGATAACCTTGACATTGAATCAGAAATTATGTATTGAATTCTACTAGAAACTTATTTTTTTAATAAGAAAATCAAAGCATACACCACACTAAATAGTTATGGGATTTGAATCCATTTTGCTGGTCCTGAACAAACCAATTTTGGTTGATGTTAATTATTAATATTTTTTTACTATGAACGAAAAAAATTAGCAAATGGAATAACCCTTCTTGAAGAACAATTTTGTTGTTTTTGTTTTTTTGGTTAATTTGACTAAAACAGTGCTTAACTGCATTGCCTGCAATGACAAGTCCAAAAACAACTTGAGCCCAATCGCTGCCAAGGTAGACCGAAGCATCAGAAAGTATAACAAAAGAAATAGTGTAGAAACATCTTCAGGATCCCAAATTGGAAGTGAACCGTGCTTACTAGAAGAAATTTTAATCAATTCCGCTAGTATTAATTAATTTTTTTCCTTGCTTGCTGATTTTATGTACTGAATCAAATCGTCAAAACTAGAGTAAGAGGAACCACCAGGAGTAACACTCTTGTGAGCCAACATAGCCATTTCTTGAGCTGATTTAAGAAACTCCTCCTTCCTATGAACCATGAGATCATTAACCATCTTCTCCACAACGTGTCTATCACACACATCTTTCATGTCCAACCCAAGTTTCCAAACCTCACTCACAAACCTGCTGTTAATCTGCTGATCCGCAAAGTAAGGCCAGCAAATCATGGGCACCCCAGCCACCACACTGTCCAAGGTTGAGTTCCAGCCGTTGTGGGTGAAGAACCCACCAACGGCCTTGTGGGCCAGCACATCCTCTTGCGGGGCCCACCCCACAATGAGCCCCCTCTCTCTAGTCCCTTCCTCCACCTCAGCCGGTATCCGGTCATCATTGTCTTTCGCCGCCACAATGTCAGGCCGCATCACCCACAGGAACCGTTTCTTGCTGTTCACCAAACCGTGCCAAATCTCCATCAAGTCCTCTCTTTTCACAATCGTGGAACTGCCGAAGCTGACGTATATGACGGACCCTTGTGGCTGAGCTTCGAGCCACGCCATGCAGCTCCTGTCCACTTGGAAAAGACTGTTCTTAAACGTGGGAATGTCTTTTGCTTTGTTGGATTCTGCTTTTCTGATTTTCAAATGGTGGTGGATAGGGCCAATGGTGTAGAGTTTGGGGAAGTGCTGACCCATTTGGGAGAGGACAGAGCCTTCTAGATCCTCAAATGTGTTGAGCATGAGTGCGTCTGCTGCAAGTGATTGTCGGGTTCGGAACACTGCCCACTCCAGAAAGTTCCCCTCTGTGTTTGGTCTGCAGAAACTTGGAAGGTCTCTGCACCGAAGCAAGTTTTCCATGCCTGGCATATTCCTTATTATGCGGTCCATGTCCTCTTCTCCTACAAATTAAGTTACAAACTTACAATACGCCACACTATAATTTCTTCGTATGTATTTAAACCACATCACTGATACCAACTCCTGTTTTGATAGTTCCTAGTTGTGTCTATAAGTGTTGATTGAATGAATATACTATAATTCCTATTGGATCATCCAGTATCAATAGTTGCTGCTTTCAATATTGCATCTACCTAAGGTTTTAAAATATGGTCACAGTCCTCAACATCAAGGTTTTTTAACGGTTAACAACCGCATACAGCTGCAATTAAGATTGCATTGACCATATTTGCCCACGGGACGAAATCGCAATGCGACAACGACCAATATTTAAAACTACCATATAAATTAATAACATCTTCCGAAATTGACTCTATACTGTATATGTACAAGTAATTAGGGGGGGGGGGGGGGGGGGGGGAATTAATTAAAAATGAATACAACTTTCTGCTAAAGAAAATTTTGTTCTGTATTCTGTAATTTCTCAACAGCAGAGGTTGGAACATATACTGAATGGAAAGCACAGATTTAAAAATGGCATAAGTAGAGTGAGAGCTAGCGATGAATATTGAATCTGAGTAGAGTACTCCATACCTTTAATGGGAAGTTCTTTGCAGTCTAAGAGCTTTGGAACACAGAAATAAGCCCAGAAGCAACAGGAACTGACGGTTCGAAAATGAATGAGTGGTATACGTAACTCAGCAGCAAAATCAGAGGAAAGGGCACCGAAGATTCCATCCTGAATAATGCAACTAACTTTGGGAATTCCAGGACTGTGCTGGGACACCAGAATGTCTCTCAAAAAGGGCTTGGCGTGCTGAGCCGTAGATGTAATGAAGTCCCCAACACGGTCTCCGAATCCAGGGTGCTCGCCTTCTTCATCGTAACAATCGGGAATGGTCTTGAAATGGAGCGTGGGGTAGCATTCTGAGAGTTCTTGAATGTCCCCGAAACGAGTGAGGCGAATGTGGATGTTCTCGGTATCGACAAAGGTGACGTGGATATTGTCTAGGGCAAGAAGCTCGGCGAGCTTGAGCATGGAGCCTAAATGGCCTGGCAATGGAAGAGGGAAGATCAGCACGTGTGCTTTTGCCATATTCAACAACTAATATCGTCTTTGTTGCACCTCAGATTACGGAAAAATATATTTTGTTGAGAATAATCCTACATGCTATTTTTAGTCAACTTGATAAATACTAGGTAGTGATTTTTAAGAAGATCTTTTAAATATTTTGATTGCTCCAATATAAAATTTAATATATTTTGACACCCCAAATGTTAGTAGACACATGTTGTCCAATGCCGACAAATAGAAGAATCGACACTACACCACTTACGTATCTTAATGTCTTTCTGGTCCTGTTGTTATCATCTCTCCACTGCAGCCATCCAACCAAATTAATCTTAAAGATTGATTTTATGGGTTTTTTATTTATTTATATGTTATTTAATTTTTTTATTTATATCTAATGTGAAATTTCACTTACACTGATTATTATTTGTTCGGTGGGACACGTTTCAAATCTTTATATATATATATATATATATATATATATATATATATATATATATATATATATATATATATATATATATATATATATATATATACGGTATACGGTGTGAATTATCGTGGCATGAACCGCTGCCAATATCTCAAATCACCGAATTAGGACGGTAAAAGATCCTTTAATCAATACATATGAGAACAAAAGGGATGCCATTTTTTCTACACATATTATTCTTATACGCACCTACTCCTTTTCTTTCTGTTTCTATCACGTAAGCGATCTTATGATCACACATTTTTCAGTACCTTTTAATTATAAGAAAAAAAGATATATGGAGAAGACATAAAATATATTGATACCATGATAGATGATGAAATGTAATAGAAAGGTTAGATCACAAAATTAAAATGATTAAAAAAATTCGTTTTAATAAGGGAAATATGTTGTGTTTAGTGCAATTGAAACTTACATAAGGCAACATTCTTATAATTGAAATTTTTTGATAACTCAAATAATGACAATTCGTCGTAGGCCATGATAACTAAATTTATTTTATCCTCACCCGTCTATAGCATGTTTTGTGATATGAAATATGATACTATAATATCTTCTCGTCTTTTGTTATCATTATGGATATTAAAATTATTTTTAATTATATGATCAATGAAAATTTGTGCTTCTCACACTTTCATATTTCATACGTAATAAAAAATATACAGAGAACATAAATGGTAGTACGTTTTAAAACTGTCATAAAAGTCATTAGAAAAACAGCTTGATAGTGATTAAAACAAATCATAAATGCTCTTGTATTTATGCAATTAAAGCCAGTCCAAAACACATTGATTGCTAATTTGCTATACACAAAGCAGGGATAGCATGTTTTTTTATTTGCTTTAACAAAATTTTATTCAAGTATCCGCAGAAACTAAATGCTGTAAATCAGATAAATAAAGCTTACTAATCTGATGAGGATAGGTCACCAAACCATCCAGTATATCTCTCCAAGAGAAAAAAAAAAAAGGAAGTTTTGCTAAATTACAATTGCCTTATTATAGACTCAATTGATTTAAGAGAGAGGAGAAAAGAAAATGTTGAACCATAGTCTTGCATTCAACTACAATTCCATCCTGCCAAGCAAATGTTCAGGCTAATACTTTATAGTGGAGTTTATTTTTGAGTAATAAGAGAAGATATATGAGATTTTCATTTGACATTTAATTAATTTCATCCTGCCAAATTGATTTATTTTGAGTTTATAATTCATCACGTAGGTGTCCAATTTAATTTATTTTTAAAATAATTTGAGGATATAACTTTTTTATTTTATTTTTTTGCTATTATATATATGCTTAAGTCGAAATTGATCTAAGGTGGTCAAATTAATGACAAGCTCAAGCTTACATGTCGTGGATGATTCTTTTGGTGAGTTTTCTTACTTGGATATAGGTTTAACATGGTGGATGGACTTGGAAGTGTTAGCACTCTCGTAGAAACTGCAACTCAAATTAGAAGGGGCATAGCAAACTATAACAACATATATGAACATGAATATACGTGACTATGAGAGCTGCTATAGCTATAGTTTTATATGTGAATGTTTGGCATTGAATCAATAGTCTGGTGGATCTTGATGTTTCTTAAGGTACACAGGGTAGAAAGTGATATTACAGGTAAAGTTCACCACTAAGTTTGGGGTTGAAATCCAGCATATTGCCCTAGACCTTGGATCCAAGATTAGCTTATTGCTTTTGAAAAATTCAGTATAATTGGGGTGCAGGTGGTATAGTTAGGCCTTTTTGTTTTCTTTGATTTCTGAATTTCCCTCTTGTGCTATTTCATTCTCTCCTTGGATACTCTTTTACTGACCCTAACAGTAATTCTCTAGTTCCCAATGAGCTTATTGCAAGCATTTTTGTAATGACTTCTTCATGTTTTCAGAAGGAATATTTTTACTTATTATAAAAAAAAGAATATTTATACCAATAACAACAATCCTACAAAGATTGCAGTGTAATATTAGTTATATAAGTAGAATGAGATAATCAAATTAGAAGAGCTATCCACATCAAAATGTTTGTTCCTGAATTTTAAACACTTTTTTTTTCCTATCATTGCATTAGCAAAAAATGTGACGGTGGCACGCCCATTAGAAGCCAACTTTGCTGTACATATAAAACAAAGCACAACTCATATCATTATGTTCTGGAAGTATCATGTCAACAATTGTTTATTTATGATTAGTCCGGAATGTGAAAACAGAAAGTATGATTCTTTTGATTGTTTATTATACTTGTTTTGTTTTTTTTTTAAATTAAATTATTTATTACTTGATTTAATTAAAGAATTATTGTGTAACGTGATAAATTGTGATTGGTTGCTTGAGTAAATACTTTTACATTGAGAGCATTTTTCTCTAAAAGAAAATATGTATGTGAGTTGTGTTAAATTTATCCTATTTGATTATTTCTTAACATAACTGTTCTCCCTAAACAAATGAATTATAGTATTAAATTTTTTAAACATATTATAAGTATCAAATATTTAATAAATTTTATGAAAATTAGCCTCTTTTAGAAAGAAAAAAAAAGATTGGTGTCTTTTAATAGAATTTTTTTGAGTTATAATCACATTTTTTATCTAAGGTATTTTAACTCCAAATTTTATTTAAAGAATTTAAATCTAATTTCACTTGAATCAAAATAGGATTATATTAATATTTTTTTAATCATATTATAGGTACAAATAGTCATTAAATTTGATGATAATTAACTTAATCCAAAAAAAATAATTAATCTCTTTTAATAGAAATTCTCTTATTAAATTATAACCACATTTTTTTTATCAAAAAGATATTTAAACTCGGGATGTCATTTAAAGAATTTAAACTTAATTTCACTGGATTCAAAATAAGGTTAATAAATTTTAACTGGTATTCTCTAGTTAAGTTAATTATAACATTTATGTACTAAAATAATTGATAATTGATTAAACTCAAGTGCTAAAACTTGATTGGGCCAGCCCAGTTAGATGAAGTAGAGAGAGTCCAGTTAAAGGCGTTTGACCAAAAGGCTTTAGAGGGATATTACACTACTCCGTTCGGCGGTGGTAGCAGCGGCGGCAATGGCTATGCTGGGGGAGGACGGTCGCGGCTACGAACTGGCACGGAAGCTTGACACGTGCGGCGTGTGGCGAACCTGGCTCGGCGACGCCACCTACGCCAACTTCGCACCCTTCCTCTCTTCCCCTTCCGCCTGGGACTCCTTCATCACCTCCACCACTCACATCCCTCTCCAACTCAGAGTCCGCGCCCTCCTCTTCGACAAAGCCACCGCTTCCCTCTCCCCAAACCCTAATCCCTCTCTCTCTATCCAACGCCTCAACCCTAGTTACCTCCAACTGCACGCCGACGACATCTACTTCACCCTCGACGCCGACTCTAAGGTCCTCCAAACCCTACCTCTTCACCATTCTCTTTCAATTCATTCTCCGTATTTACATTTTGTTCTTTCAATTTAATGCAGAATCAATCCAAGCCTTCTTCCTCGACTGGATCCAGGTATGTTGAATCTGAACTTCCGGAAACGTGGTATAATCTAGTAATTGAAAAGTACAAAGCTAATAAGAACTTGGTTTCCGGCGAGTCGCGTTCGCCGGCGGATATGGCTTCTTATATTAACTACGTTACTAATCATAAGAAGCGGCGCGTGGCGTTTAAGGAAGATGTGAACTCCGTTACGGATCACGCGCTGCAACCGAACGGTGGTGGTGGTTTAGTTGCTGATGATGATTCCCCGGTTTTTCCGGAGATAGCGTACGCGTTGAACTGCGTGCCTGATAGCGCGCTTCCGTTGAGTGAGAGAGTGGAGAATAATAGTAGTAACCAGAAGGTTGTGAAGGTGTTTAGTGTTCTTGATACCTTGCCTCCTATTGCGGCGACAAGGAGTTCCGTTATGATGGAGAGGCTCGGGGTTAGGCCTGATATTGGTAGTGTGGAGCATGGAGGAGGGGTGTCGAGTGGGAAATTTGGAGCTGAAGGGAATGGGAAAGTTATTGGGCCTGAGCAAGCAGCGAAATTGTCGCAGAAGGCGGTGGCACGGATTTTGTTGGGCGTGGGGTTTGAAGGTGCCATGGAAGGTTCAGTTGAGGACTTCTCTGAAGTGTTGAGTAAACGGATAAGTAAAATAGGATCAAATTTGAGAGTGCTTGCTGATAGTTACAAGAAACAGTGCTCGGCCATTGAGCTTCTGAAGATGTTGCTGAAAACAGTAGGGTTTAGGTGAGTTTAAGCACTTTGCTTGTGTTTAGTTTCATTACTAAATGTTTTTAGCATGGATAAATATGTTAATCTTACTGTGCATTAATATGTTCATGGCGATTGCTCTAATACTATAGTATTACTTTGTTTATAAACATTCAAGAAATAGAAATCTGCAAGGGGGAGGAAGAGGGATACATGATGACTAATTGTGGTGCTGTGAACATTTTGGTGGATAGATTTCTTGTGGTTGTGCAAGGATTTTTTAGGCAAAAATGTTACCCTGATTTATATGTTGCATTTAAATCAAGACATCTTAAACATGCAGCGGATGCATTTTAATATTTTCTGCTCTTTGCTCACAGTAATTTTACACCATTAGTGGATGTGGTTAAAGATGGCTCAAAGAATAATGTACAACAGAGTCAGCAACAAATTCATGGAATGCAGCCACAGCTACAGCAACAACAGCAGAGTTCCCTTCGGCTGCCTCAACAAGTACTTACATCTACTTCTTTGACCATTATTTAATCCTTTAAGTTACTTGTGTGATGCATGGACATGAACAAGGACATAAGCAGGGAGACATAGAATGTCCTTGTTTTGGATCCTTTGAGAACCCTTCGCTATTGTAGATGTATTTTGTGTTTCCTCAAAACAGAATTACCCCGTGCCTCTAGTTGAATTGTGATTTATTCTTTGTCTGGCCAGTGACCATTATTTATAGCATCCATCAAAAAATATTTTCTACATATCGAGTGTTATTTGAATAAAATTAGAAACGAAGCTATTAGAGAGAGGGTTGGAGTAGCGCCTATTGTAGAAAAGATGGTGGAAAATAGACTTGGGTGGTTTGGGCATGTAGAGAGAAGACCGGTAGACTCTGTAGTGAGGAGAGTAGACCAGATGGAGAGAAGACAAACAATTCGAGGCAGAGGAAGACCCAAAAAGACTATAAGAGAGGTTATCAAAAAGGATCTCGAACTTAATGATTTGGATAGAAGTATGGTACTTGATAGAACATTATGGCGGAAGTTGATCCATGTAGCCGACCCCACCTAGTGGGATAAGGCGTTGTTGTTGTTGTTGTTGAGTGTTATTTGAATATGAATATTATGAGACTGCGGTTCACATGCCATTTTTTTAATCTGTGGCCGCATATTTTTCAGTCATGTTCAATTTGTAGTACGGGGTGCTATATTTTATATATTTGTTCACGATCATTCATTTTGTTATAAGTTTTGTGATTTATTAGGTTAATTTGTCCTATTTGGGTTGTAGTTCTATGTTTGAGCTTTGGAGAAATACAGCAGACATCCCCCTTTCCTCTTTTTTTACCCTCAGCAGATGGTGATAACAATGATTTGACATTAGCCCTTTTATGCATTAGAAAAATGAATTTGCCATGCCCCTCTCACCAATTATGGTATCATGAGAAGGAAGAGAATTTGTGCTGAATTTTTTTTTGCATGCATCCTTTATGTGATCTTGTGATTGGTTGCATCCTATATTATCTGATTGATTTCGTTCATTAAGAGCTTTTCAATACATTCTCTTTAAGCTTGATTAATGATTCCAGCAATGTATTGTTAATGCGCAGCTTCAAATGCAGAGGCAAATGCATCCGCAGATGCAGCAGATGATTCATTCCCAAAATATGGCTTTTCATCAGCAGCAACATCAACAACAACAGCAGCAGTTTGAGAGATTGCGAAGGCGTGCAGCAGCAGCTACTCCTCGCCCTGCTATGGATATAGATAAAGAAAGACCATTGGTTCAAGTCAAGATTGAAAACCAAGACTTACCACTTGATGGTAATAATGCCTTCACTTCTAGACATCCTCAAATTCAGCAGTTTAGGCAGCAGCAGCAGCAGCAACAGATAGCTGCAATGTCAAATTTCCATCCTCAATCTGGCACTCAGTTCAGACACATGGGTTCCTTACAGATTCCTTCAATTCAGTCACCGTAAGTTACTTCAAATAAATGAATGCTGCTGTTAGGGTGACGTTTATCTTATCTTTATTAAGACTTTATTGTTTGCATATAGGAACACTAGCATGGTTAGAGCCCCGCCTGTGAAGGTGGAGGGCTTCTCGGAATTGATGGGTGGGGATTCTACATCGAAGCATGATCTGGAGGAAAATAGGCTGACTTCTCCCAACGGTAAATAGCCTTTTCTAGTAATTTGGTAAACGAGTGTGTGCATCCCCGGAGGTCCTATGGATTTGGTATGGTGTCAAAAATTGTCATGGCCTTCATTGTAATAGAACTTCTTCAGTTTATTTTGTCTAAGAGCTCTCACATTAGTACATCCCAGGAAATGTACACCATCAAACATCATGGATCAAATATATATTTAACGAACCAATTGTTCTGTAACATGTAAAAAATGGGTACATAATTCGAGTCTTCTTGGCCATCGTAGCATTTCTAGTCAACTTTAGAACTTGAACATGCCAAGTGTAAAATAAAACTTCCAAAAACAATTAATATCGATTAAAGTAAATTCATCATTTCAATTATTTGAAGTTTATCATTGAAACAAACTTATTAACATAAATTAGGTAAAATAAGTCCTAATTTCTAAACCCTAGATCCAACAGCTACAAAACACAAAAAAGAAATTGAATGTAGTTAAGGACAATTACCTTGACAACAAGATATTCAATAATAGAAGCGATGTACATGGAGTGTTAGAATCAACATGGTCAACATATTTGTTAGTTCTAAGGTATCGAGCGATACTACCAACGGGGCATTGGCGATTGGCTTTGTTGCTTCATGAGATACCCTTTTTTGCAGTGCTGGCTCCTTGAGTTTTGCCTTGGCTTGCCACTGGTGAATTGGGGAGATATGAGGGGGTGAAGGAGTTTCAATGACAAACAGAGAAGCAAAAGGGGAAATATGAAGCATGCCCAAGAAGTTGCTTGATTTATATAATGAATTGTGTTGGAACTACACCAATAAAATTGAACGAC
Source organism: Glycine max (assembly GCF_000004515.6). Lineage (NCBI taxonomy): Eukaryota > Viridiplantae > Streptophyta > Magnoliopsida > Fabales > Fabaceae > Glycine > Glycine max. Next base: position 2,196,805 of record NC_016088.4, on the reverse strand, counting down.
ATGGACCAACTATGTATGTGGTTGGATTATGTTGTAATGGAAAATTGAAGCATGACCAAAAGTTGTTTGATTTATAATATTGTGTCGGAACTAGACCAATGAAATTGATTGACATGGATCGACTCTGTATGTCGTCAGATTATGTTGTAATGGACAATTGAGATAGGTTTGGTATGAATTGGTTGACGTGTGTAAAAAGAAAATCGAGGTATCGTAATATTAACTACGACACTAAGATATGTCACTCTGATAATATATATGGATATTGTCCTCTTGTGTAATTGATAATAACTATTTTTTTTTAAGAATTTGAGTAATTTGATAATTTTTTGCTAAGATTTGAATAAATATAAAAGAAATATATATCTTTGTTATTAATTTTTAAAATTAAATGATCATGCATAATTTTATTTTGAAGGAAATCATGAATAAATATTTATTTAACCGTAAATTTGTAGTCTCCATTAAGACTATCATTTTTTTTCCAACGCAATTTAGGAAATATATTCCTCATTGATGAACTTTGAAGCCTCGTAAAAGTTTTCAAGTAAAATCCAAGGAGCTATTGGGTAATTTAATATAACAAATTAACTATGCACTTTTATGTTTGATCAATCAAAGGAACAATTTTTTTTATCAGTATCAAAGGAACAAATTGATAAACCAAATAAAGAAATTTGAGAAAATACTTCAAAAAAGTACATTAAAGAAAATTTGACATGGTTTAAGTTAAAGAAAAGATAAAATATGATAGATGTTATACTTGGATTACGTAATAACCCATTATACACATGCATCCTAGAAGTGTAAAATACAACCCTTTGTTGTTTCTCTCATCTACCCATATATAGATATCACTAAGAATGGTATGTTTAGATGGGAGAAAAGAAATTAGATGAGGCCAGAAGCAACTGATATATATTTCACTGTTCCTACACCACAAGGATGCAACATTGTAAAGTTCAGTAATTTAAAAAAGAAAATTAAAAAGCACCACACAAATATTAAAATACTTGACTTATTCGGAGGAAGCCACAAATTTTAGATATAGAAGGATCTGTAGGGAATGAAAGATATTTGTGCATGTACTTTATATGATTCAAGCTTTCATTAGTTTCATATTAGACGCATTCTGGGATGACTTGACTTTCACAGTTTTGTAAGCTTTGGGTCACAGTTTATGCTATTCAAAAGACTGTTGAATTGGTAAAAATCATCGCTGAACTGCATAGAGGCATGATCTTTGACTGGTGTGGCTTTGGTTCAGCACATAGCAAGTGAGATTTAAGCTGCGAGGAGCGCTGGTGCAGCTGTGCATTTGTCAATCGCGAAAAATTTCAGTTTTGGATATATTATCAACTTTCTCAACGAGATATAAGACTAGCTTGATGGTTGATATTGGGAAAGAGTGGCTAAGGGTGAAGGGAGAAAGGGGTTTGAATCCCTCTTACTCATCTTTTTAACAAGATTAACAAACTAACATTTATTAATTAAAAAAAACATCAACTTTCGCAATCTTTAGTCGTGTATATACTAGCAAGACAACCTAAAATGTAAGTGTGTTTGCGATATGGTTTGTTTCAATTTGAATATAATATCGAATATGAACCAAACCAATATTTTGTGGTTTGATTTGAATTGATTTTTGCTATTTTTAATATTTTTAATTATCTTTAGATGATTTAAAAAAATATTTAAATTAAGTAAAAAAAGTTCACACTAGCACTACCAAACAATCAAAACCTCATTTAGACATTATAGTCCAATAGTAGCTAATAGATTCATATACATTTAAAAATTTGATGTGTTTTGACTTCTTGTAAATAAATTATATGAAGTAAAAATTAGAAATTAATGTTCCAGTCAACACACAAGTATAGTTAAGGTCATGAAATTGCACTTAGGATGGATTTGTGTTGTGCATGAAAAAAATAAAATAAATTACACTTAGAATGGATTTAATTCAATCCTATATATTAAAAAAAAAGATAAATAAAATATTTGCGTTTGATTCGATTTCACAAACGTCAACCCGCAATCCGAATCGATTTATTCAAAACTCAATCTGAACAAATTCAAAAAATATCCGATTAATTTTATTTTCAATATTTTTAGGCGATCTTTTATTTTTATTTTAGATCAGTATTTGAACTCCTATACTCATGTGTAACTAACTTTTGCTACCCTTTGCCGGTGTTGGTTTGTTCCTGTGCGTTAACGTTTGTGTTATTTGAACATAAATTTGAAGGAAAATTTTGCTGTGCATCATTATCTTCCTTCCCATTCATTCAAGAAACTAGCCTTTCTTTTAATCTAAAGAGATATTTGTGTACTTTGTAAGGTTAATCAATGCTTGGGATACCAAATGTTCTCTCGGGTTTCCAACCTAAACATTGTAAACTTCTCTCAACTGTAGCTTTCACACTTGTTCTTTACTTGAGTTAAACTTTGTTGGTATAGGGAAAATTAATTATTTTCATTGGTCCATTGGGGGAAAATTAATTATTTTCATTGGTCCATTGGGGGAAAATTAGTTTAAAATAGATGGTTACACAATAGTTCTAGATCCGGGAAAGCACCATGGTGATAAGTGGGCATCACTGACTCAAGGGCATGCTGGATTGCATGCTTCGTACTGTCAAGGAGATGGTATTTTTGGAATTAAAAAAAATTAAAACCACATATTGGTAGCATTATATAACATTGGCCGAATGAAATTTAAATTAGATAGACAATAGCAGATTTTATGATCTGGCCCATATATTACTATTTCTAATGCCCCACCACAAGAGGCTACTTTATCATGCAAATTAGTATTCATTATTTTTAAAATTAAATAACATCAATAGATATTAATTTTAACAAAAATTAATTTTAAACTATTAAATGTGATTTATCTAAATTAATCATAACTTTTACATTAAAATGTGCATACAGTGTGAGAAATCAATTCCTATGGTAAAACACAAGGCCATTAATTTATTATTTTAAATTCGAAATAATAAAAGAATCTTGAGAAATTTCTATATGCAAAAAAATTTCTTCAGTTCTTGCAAACTTTTAGATTTACTCCTCAATCACGTTGACAAAGTTGCACAAAAATAAGGTAGGTGTAGTTAGAAGAATTATGATAGTGGTTCTACCTCGCATTAATCCAAAAGGCATTCGCTGATTACTCCAACAGACAAAGGTAGGGTGCTAAGCTCCCAATGATACAGCAACTATTTACCTTTGAAATGGATTTGTTGAAAGAAAGGAATAGATCTGAATTGTATTTCTGACTTGTGTTCAAAGAGAGATTACATATGGCATTTATAGATTTCTTCATCGCATCAAAGAAAATAAAAAATAATGAAAATTATACAAATCAAATCAAATCAGCCTAATTATTAGGAATAAACTAAATTTTCCTAATTACATTTCAACACTTCCCCCTCAAACTAGTGAATTGTATTCCCGCAAGCAAGATCATAAAAGTTTGCTATGCTATGATAAAAGCCACTTGGTGGAATGTAGGGTAAGCTCTCACTGGAAAATGATTTCCTGAATCTTCTGGCAGTGGTTTCGATTGATCAGAGGTGCAACAGCAATGAAGACTACGCTAATTGGCTGTAATGAAGGCAGCCAGCCAATGATGGTGTCAAATGCTGCAAAAAAGACAGTGCAAAACTGGCACAATGAAAGGTAGCGAAAAGGCGGTATAATGAAGGTGCTAAATGCTGCAATAAAGGCTGTGAAAAAGGACCACCATGCCACAGTGAAGGCATAAAAAAACAGGTAGAATAAAGAAGCCAAATGTTGTAATGAAGGTAAAGAAAAGGAGCATATCAAACAGAAACTGAGTAACAGCCAAACCAGTGGATCTTTTGAAAGAGAGATCCAAAGACCACAAATAAGTTCAAAGGAAAACAGCCTGACCCAGAAGTAGCAAATGTCCATCAACAAACAAAATGAAACCAGCTGTGTAGAAGACATGGCAACGGCATGAGTAGGGAGCTCAAAAGTGAGTGAAGTAGCGACGGGACAGGTCACAGAGGATTGTACCCCTCTGAGACCATGCTTAGAAAGACTTGAAAGGAATAAATCCGAATTGTATTTGACTTGTGTTAAGAGAGATTACTTATGGTATTTATAGACATCTTCATCTCACCTAATTAAGAAAATAAAATGGAATAAAAATTATAAAATCAAATCCACCTAATTCTAAGAAATGCAAATTAGCCTAATTATAGGAATAAATTAAATTTCCCTGATTACATTTCAACATCTACTTATACCAACAAATCTTTGACTGGAATTTATTGTTGAGCCTGCAATTATAGTTTTAGGAAGTACAGCAGAAAACCAATGAAAAAAATTGAAGGGACAACAATCAGTGGCTGCTTAAGAGAAGGGTACAGGTGCAGCTGCTTTTGGGGCAGACAAGTCTCATCTTTATCAGATATGTCCAGAGGACTGCAGCATAGCTACATCAATAAGTGAATAACTTGCTGTTGTGCCAAAAGATTACTTATCAACCAAAAACAGTTTTTCCTCCTCTCTTGCCCATTAATACAATCATTACTAGCATTAAGTCATTAACTAAAGAAAAACCTAATAAAACATGTTAGTGTTGTACTGAACGAGCTAATAGAAAACACACTTCTCCATAAATTTATATATGTTACCATATTAACTAGCATCCCAACCCCCCAGAAAAACCACTAGCAAACACATCCACCTTAAAAAAAAGGTTTGCGCATCATTAATTGTATCAATAAGTTTAATGACGAAAATTTCCTCGTTTATTTCAAACAAAGATCAATACCCTGGATTGTCACAAACATGTATTTATCTACAATAACAATAAAAACAATTTCATAGTTAATAGAAACTTGAAAACCATAAGTTGATTCTAGTTGAGTAGCAAAGAAGGAAAACACAAGAAATTATCAACACAAAAATAACGCACCAAAGTGTCTGAGATAAGCAGTGAAACTAAATTACGTATCTGTATTAGGGGCATTAGGTGATATGAATAAAGAATGCAATGTAAGAAAGAATATAGACAGTCACTGCCTCTCAAATCTCAATATTCTGCTGTTTGCTCTCAACCTGTGAGGTTGCCACAATTACCATTTGCTGTGACCATGAAAGTGTTACCGCATTTGAGGAAAGAGATGTTTGCAGCTCTCTTGCTGAGACAGAGTCAGTTTATTCAGAATGTATTACAAAATTTCAGGCGTTCCATTTGTACAACCTTATGCAGAGTCAAAAAATATCAATGGGAGCCCCTTTTCCACCAGTTCCATTCCAGGGAAAAATAAACAATCATTTTGTTAAACTCTATTCAGAGCCTGCATTAACATAGAGTATGTCTCAGAATGTAAATGACAGCCATTCTTCTTCATGAGATTCAGAAATTCTGAGCATTGATCAACATACTCTTAGCTAAACCATCAATATGAACTTTCCAAGCCACTTCATCATAATTATACCCACAACGTAGTAAACTACAAAAAACTGCTTCAGCCTTCTCTTTGTTCATTTGCTCAAACATCCCACAAATTAGAAGCTTATAGGATTCTAGATGTGCTAAATGACTACACTCCATCATAGAATCTAACAATGTCACTGCTTCCCCAAACATTCCCAACTTGCAACAACTACTTAGAAGAGAATTATGAATAATTTCAGAGGGAGAGATTCCAGTTTCCCTCATATGATGGTACAGACTGAAGGCTACATCCAAGAGTCCCACTTTGCAAAGTCCTTTAATAAGCTTGCTGTAAGTGTTAAGATTAGGCACACAGCCACATTCTGCCATTTTCTCAAAGAGCACAGTTGTGACTTCGAAATCAATTTTATTCCATATATCTGCATTATCAACAGAGATATTTGTTAAACTTACATTAAGCCCCACAGGATTGCTTCCTTCCTTCTTATATTTTTCAATTACTAGATGCTTCATAAGGATAGAGTATGTTTGATAAGAAGGCTCACAACTAGTATCAAACATGCATTTGAGAATACCAAATGCACTATCAAGTAGTCTCATACATCCATATGCATTAATTAGTAAGTTATAGATAAAGGAGTCAAGCAATATGCCTTCATTTTTAATCTTCACCACCATCTCTTCAGCCTCCTCTAATCTTCCTTGGCTGCAATATGCCTTAATAAATGCAGTATAGGTGACCACATTAGGCTGATATCCTGATGAAATGATTTGGTTGAGAATCTCATTAGCTCGGTCGAAGTCATATTCCTTCAGTACTTCCTCAACAAGAATAGTATAAGTATGAAGAGTGGGCTTCACATCAAACTTTGCCATGTCTTCCACTAACAACATTGCATCTTGCACTTTACCCTCTTTGCGTAAGCCATCAATCAATACATTGAATGTGATCAAGTTAGGCAAACATTCCTCAGTAAGCATCCTTTTGAACATTGAAACAGCATCTTCAATTTCCCCAGCTTTGCAGTATCCATCAATCAAGGCTGTATATACAAGCTCATTTGCTTTGAAGTGTTTTTCCTTGAGGGACTCCAAATCTGACCAGCTTCTCCGACTCTGCCCATTTATCCTCATCGCCTCCTTACAGAAGTAACCAATCAACACAGAGTAAGTATAAACATTCGGCTCACAGCCTCTTTCCACCATCTCCCCAACTCACACAACGCGCCAACGAGAACGGTATAAGTCCTTACCGTGGGAAAACAACCAACCTCCCTCATCCGCGGCCACAACTCAAGAGCCTCATCAAGCTTCCCATCCTCACAGAGCCCGTGTATGAGATTAGTATAAATTAGAGCTAATAATAATAATATAAAACAAATTTTCAATACTAGTATTAAACAATCATGTCAGCTGCACATTAAAAAAATCATTTAAATATTTAATAGAAAGTATACTTAATTATGTATATAAAAAAAAGTATACTTAATTATAGATAAAAATAAAATTTTAAGAATTCAATTGACTGAATTAAAATACGTGAGATCAAAATTAATGTGACAAGTAAAATAAAAATCTATTTTTTAAGGTTTTTTCTGGAGTTAAATAAAATCTTCAATAAATTACATGTGCAATGTTTTAGATTTCATAAAATGGGGTCATGATTATCTTTCTAAATGTTAATAAGAAAAGGGAAATAGCTTAAGGATGTTTAGTGGATACAAGTTGCAATAAATCAAATGAGTTGGATTGGTGTGTATGGAAAAATTATTGTGGGGAGAGCGAACAATTTACTTATGAGTGTGTAACGATTTTTTTTTTAATCATATGCACAGTAAATAAATTTGCAACTTATGAAACAATTTTGTTATTATTTTTATTCTAAAAATATGAAACAATCTTGAAGTAAGATATTGGGACAATAAGAGTCACGAATAAATAACTAAATTTTTTGTTACAATTAAAATAACACAATATAAAAATAAAATTAATAATAGTTGACATAAGTGATAACATTTATATTTCTTAATAAGTTATTTAATATTTGAATTATGATATTAGACATGTAATAGATCATGTTTTCTATAATGAACACTTTTTATTAATATCAAGAAAATATTTTAATCAATATTTTAATTGTGCCTTTTCTTTAAGACCATATTGGTTTTTCCATTAAGAATTCGATTTGTTCACATTGATTTTTTTTTTAACTTTGAAAACCCATGATTTTGTAGCTTCAAGCATTAGTAATTACGTGATCAATGGTTTGGAAATTTAAAACTAGTAAACATTTTATCCAGATTGAAGTCGCATATTCTTACAAATTTTGATACATGATAGGGAAACACATCATTTTAGAATTCCTCTAATTTTATTTACCAGCCGAAGACTATAGCAATGTTTGCTGGTTCCTTTATTTGAAGATATTTGTTACCCTTTCTGTAATTGTGTCCATAGAGAGCAAATATATGCGAATCAAATTATTCCTGAAAATACTTTTATAAAACTTATATCAAATACGAGAATATGATATTTTCAAATTCATATTTTTGAAAATCTTTTTTCATAGCCTAAAACACACGCCTCCTTAGTATTTTATAATTGCGAGGTTCTCAATTTTTTTCAAAAAATAAAAAATCGCATATATAAAAGTTGCCAGTCGTCCTGTGCCGACCGTCTCATGTTCACTGTTCGCGTAGTGGTTTTCATTTTCCAACAATCTTCATTTCCAACCCAACTTTAATCATCCTAAACTATTAAATGCTAAATACAGGCTAGGGTACCTAATTTAATATTGTAAAGGAGGTAATGTATTTAAATATAAATGTTAATGAAAAAATTAACTAAAAATATTATATATTCATTTTCACATATGTACTGTAAAAAAAATAAACTTTTGTAATATTTTTGGCCAACAATTACAATAACAAAAAAAATCACATATATTAACATTATAAAATAATTTTACATTATTATCAAATAATATATTATCATATACGATAAATTTGTTGACTTTATAATATTTTTTAAAAAAATCATATTAATAATGATTGATATGATTGAAAAAATTCGTTGAAATTGTTAGTTTGAAAATTTTCCAAAAAGTTAATCATAGATTCTTCTTTCCATGAGAACAATAGGGTCATTATGCTTATTACTAAACTTTTGAAGAGATAAAATAGAATCAAGATATATCTTATATCTTTTTTATCAGAGGTTGAATCAATCATCAGAAGAAGAATTAGGCCAAAAATTAGGATACATTATGAGAAAATAAAACTTCTATCGAAAAGAGGCAAATGAAAGGTTTTCATAAAAATTCTTATAGAATCGAAAATGAAGTTTTCTTTCTGTAAATTAGTATATTATTATTAAAATCTGTTATTTTACACTTGCGAATTTTGTTTTCTAAAATGCGTTGCTTTCATTAAAGAATTCAAATTTTAGATATAAATAGTTTTTTTTAGCACATTCACTATTATATTGGTAGATGACAACACAATTCAAATTTTGTGTGTGCATAAGTTTCAAGTAAAGAGGTAGTGTCTCAGCGTGTGTTTGGTTACTCGCTAAATACCCAGTTATGTTTCCCAAGAACTGTAGAAGCTAGTTACTATTGTTTCAACATATAATGTATCTAGCTAGTTTTCAAAACTTGCAACCAAATGTATTGTTAGTTTAGTTAGGTTGAAAGTAATGGATAGAGATATCTTTAGATCATTAAGTTCTTATCAATAACATGTGTAGCCAAACTCAATTATCTAAAGATATCTCAATTTATTAAAAATATCATTAAATTCAAAATATACTTGTAAATTTAAAACTAGTAAACATTTTATCCAGATTGAAGTCGCATATTCTTACAAATTTTGATACATGATTGTTAAGACTTTGGCAAGTGCACCAAATCGTGACAAGTAGTAAAGCTCGGAAGTCCGAGTATCGTGTCCACAGGGATTTTATTGCACTTATTTAATACCTCTCAATTGTAAGTGGAAGTAAAATAGTAAAAATAGGAGTGAAAGTAGGAATAAAGTGTTATTACTAAAACAAATAAAGGAAAAAACAATTGATAGAAAAGCCAAGACCAGACAAACCCAATTGGCCTACGATGCATGTAAATAGGATATTCATTATCAATGAAATGGTATTAGTTCTACCCACATCTGTTGACTACTTGCCCCTGATGCCTCACGTTGGCAAGCCTATTTTAACTACCTATCTCCCAAATGTCTTTGTGAAGATTCAATAATTAAAATGCATTAAGATTAAGTTCTAGATGTTGCTTAAATGCATGGGCAGTGAGTTATCATTCTATGCCTAGCAATGCTAACCCAATGATTCTTTTCTTTAGATGTTCTATTAGGTGTTACCCTTTCCCAAGCGATTAACCCCTAAAACTGATGCATGCATTGAATCTTAAATATTATTGAGAATTACCCTCTCCCGAGCGAATAAAACCCAAAAAGAGATCTAAGAATGAATGCAAGAGTAAAAGAAAAGAAATAGAACAGAAAAACCTGGAATAAATTCCTTTGCATTGATAACTCTTGAAGCTCATTGTACATCGTTGGCTTTTTAGGCCTGCCAGGCCCTAGCTAGGGGTTTAGCCACTCATGGCCATTGAGGGCTTACAACTGGGAATGAAAGAAAGGCTAGGCTAACAAAACAAAGAATGTAGAGAGGGAAAAAAACTCAGGCTTGAAGTACTGAGAGTGATGCTCTGAGATGGGATGATATTTCCTTGGGTCTGTCTCTCTATTTATAGTGGCTGAAGTGAGCTTACGGGCCTTCGTAGTCGCGCTCAGCGCCACACCTCGCGCTTAGCACGTTCAGATCGCGCGCTGGGCGCGCCATGCACGCTGGGTCTGTGCTTCTGTTGGATCGGGCGCTGGGCGCCTAGCTGGGCTTAGCGCGTGTAACGGTTTCCACCTTCGTGCTTAACGCCACGCTCAGCGCCTGCAGTTAGTTGCTCACTTAGCGCCTGATTCGCGCTTAGCGCCCCTATTGGATTGGGCCTGCTTCAGAATTTCTTTCTTTTTTTTCTTCCTTTCTGTGCCACTTTTGCTAATTGCAACCTTATTTTCCGTATCTGCAACCAGAATTTCAATTAAATTAATTTTCTTACTTTTAATCACAAATAACTGCTAAATAATTAATTTTAAGTCAAAATTTGACTATTTAACTCCTATAAATTCACAATTATTTAGCAGTTATCAATGATAGGGAAACACATCATTTTAGAATTCCTCTAATTTTATTTACCAGCCGAAGACTATAGCAATGTTTGCTGGTTCCTTTATTTGAAGATATTTGTTACCCTTTCTGTAATTGTGTCCATAGAGAGCAAATATATGCGAATCAAATTATTCCTGAAAATACTTTTATAAAACTTATATCAAATACGAGAATATGATATTTTCAAATTCATATTTTTGAAAATCTTTTTTCATAGCCTAAAACACACGCCTCCTTAGTATTTTATAATTGCGAGGTTCTCAATTTTTTTCAAAAAATAAAAAATCGCATATATAAAAGTTGCCAGTCGTCCTGTTCCGACCGTCTCATGTTCACTGTTCGCGTAGTTGTTTTCATTTTCCAACAATCTTCATTTCCAACCCAACTTTAATCATCCTAAACTATTAAATGGTAAATACAGGCTAGGGTACCTAATTTAATATTGTAAAGGAGGTAATGTATTTAAATATGAATGTTAATGAAAAAATTAACTAAAAACATTATATATTCATTTTCACATATGTATTGTAAAAAAAATAAACTTTTGAAATATTTCGGGCCAACAATTACAATAACAAAAAAAAATCACATATATTAACATTATAAAATAATTTTACATTATTATCAAATAATATATTATCATATACGATAAATTTATTGACTTTATAATATTTTTTTAAAAAAGTCATATTAATAATGATTGATATGACTAAAAGATTTTGTTGAAATTGTTTGTTTGGAAATTTTCCAAAAAGTTAATCATAGGTTCTTCTTTCCTTAAGAACAATAGAGTCATTATGCTTATTACAAAACTTGTTGAAGAGATAAAATAGAACCAAGATATATTTTATACCTTTTTTATCAGAGGTTGAATCAATCATCAGAAGAAGAATTAGGCCAAAAATTAGGATACATTCTGAGAAAATAAAACTTCTATCGAAAAGAGGTAAATAAAAAATTTTCATAAAAATTCTTGTAGAATCGAGAATGAAGTTTTCTTTCTGTAAATTAGTATATTATTATTAAAATCTAGTCATAATTATTATATTGTTTGTTGACAACTATTATTTTATCCTTGCGAATTTTGTTTTCTAAAATGCGTTGCTTTAATTAAAGAATTCAAATTTTAGATATAAATAGTTTTTTTTAGCACATTCACTATTATATTGGTAGATGACAACACAATTCAAATTTTGTGTGTGCATAAGTTTCAAGTAAAGAGGTAGTGTCTCAGCGTGTGTTTGGTTACTCGCTAAATACCCAGTTATGTTTCCCAAGAACTGTAGAAGCTAGTTACTATTGTTTCAACATATAATGTATCTAGCTAGTTTTCAAAACTTGCAACCAAATGTATTGTTAGTTTAGTTAGGTTGAAAGTAATGGATAGAGATATCTTTAGATCATTAAGTTCTTATCAATAACATGTGTAGCCAAACTCAATTATCTAAAGATATCTCAATTTATTAAAAATATCATTAAATTCAAAATATAGTTGTAAAAACCTCACATATATTTTACCTCAAAGAGATAAATAAAGCCTCAAACTTACAATTTATTAGCTGTGAGATGTTATTTTATTCAACTAATTCCTTAAAGCTATTGTTCAAATAACTAAGTATCTATGTAGACAGAACATGTATTTAATTTTAAATAGTTTTAGTTTTACATAAATAACTTTAATTTTTGTAGTTAAAATTTAGGAAATGAGATGATGTTCCAGTTTAGGATAAAGGAACTTTTCAAGTTTAAATATACTACTTAATTATATAGAGACTTACATTTATTTCACTTAAAAACAAATGAATCAGAGGTTGAATTTGTGACTTGTCAAATGCTTGTTAAATGCAAGATCTTATTTTATTTCACTTAATCAATTTCCTAGGTATTAATTATCAATTTTAATTAAGAGTGAATATAAACTGTTTATAGCATGGTTTAAAAAAACGTTTATAAAAAATCAAATTAATCTAATCCAATTCCCTAAATTTCTTATACTTTTATTATTTCTATAATTTTATAATTTGAAAATATTTAATCAATACCTTTACGTTACCTTCTATATATTTTTTTAAAATGATTACTAATTCTTCAAAAAAAACATTTGAAAAAATAATGAAGTTACTATCTTTAAAAATAAACTAAACTGAAGATTATTAATGTCATATATATATATATATATATATATATATATATATTTAAAAAAGAAGTAAAAAGAATATACTAGAATTAATAGGATAAAATCATGAAAAACTTATTCAAGTCAAACTTTAAAATCTCCGTCACCCTCGTAAAAAAAAACCCCATGGACTGATTGACTTGTTGACGATTTCGTACAAGTTCGTTAGACAATGAACAAAGTCGCGCATTGGAGATTCTCACAACAATCAGATTTTATTAACGGTTTCATTTATTTGACATCCTTCACTTATTTTTATTGCTTAGTACATATTACATTCATCTTTTATTTATTTTTCTCCTCTTGTTACCATATGACTCTATAGCCTATGCTTCAAAAGTGCTGATATTTGATTACTCACTGTACCTTCCTGGTCGAATGATGATGGTCTTCATTGTTTTAATTTTGATGTATTTATGTACTTTAAGGCCGGGAGACCGTATTTCTCTAGTCAAATATTGATCCTTGTCACTATCTCAAGTCTTATGCATTTGAGGCATAGGAATTATGTATCTCCCTGTATCTTATTAGGTTGATCAATCTAAAACCCATTAGTTCGGATGCTAAACAATTTGATCTAAATATAACATTGTCATACTAAATCTAAAAAATCAAACAAAGGATACTTTTTCACTTAAAGACTCTTAGACAAAAGCTAACCCGATCTAGCTATAGGAACACTCACAAATCACAAGCATTTTATCAATATTTTATTTTCTCTTACATATTACTAATAATATCAATTTATCTTCTCATCTCTCAAGATATTTTCCTTCTTATAATTAAACATCAATTACTATAGTAAGTTAGATGACATATATGAACTTTGCACGGCAGATTCGAGATTCAGATTCGAATTAGTAAAACGAAGCATTTTCCTTATCTCGAGAATTGGGTTTATTATTACAGTACCCCCTCACATCATTCCATTAAATAGAAAATAGTAAAAAAGAAAAGAAAAAGTTCCACGAATCCTCAAAGTCACTTCCGCGTTGCTTCCTTTCCATAATTTCCATTTAATCACTCCACACACACTCTCTCTCTCTCTTTCTCTCACTCATCAGTAACCAAAAGACAACCAAACCAAACAATGAAGAAACCTTAACCTTGTACCCCTCACTCGCTCCCCTTGTTGTCCCTTCCTTCCGATCCAAGTGAGTGACTCCACTCGCGGCGCGTGACATGAAAAAAAGATCCCACGCTGGAACCCACACGCCACGCAATGCAAGACCCCGCCACCTCCGACACCGATCACCAAACGACGCCGTCGCCGAAGCGCAGCAACACCACCACGACTAACCGTTCTAGCAAGCGCCCCGTGTTCAAGGTCCTCCCGGGGCAGATCGCGTTCCGCCTCGTGTGCCACGCGTCCACCGTCGGCGGGCTCATCGGCAGCTCCGGCTCCATCGTGTCGCAGCTCCGCCGCGAGACCGGCTGCAAAATCCACTGCGAGGACTCCCTCTCCTCCGCCGAGGACCGCGTCATCCTCGTCATCGGCTCCCTCTCGCCGCGAAAGGGCCTCCTGCTCGGCGACGGCGGCGAGGTCGAGGTCTCCAGCGCGCAGGAGGCCGTCGTTAGGGTTTTCGAGAGGGTTTGGGACCTCGAAGCCGAGAAAGGCGTTAATTCTAACAGAGCTGTTAACGGCGAGGTTTTCTCGAAGTTGCTAGCTCACACTTCGCAGATTGGTGCCGTTGTTGGCAAAGGAGGGAAGAACATAACGGCCATTAGGAACAATACCGGTGCCAAAATTAGGGTTTTCCCTCCTCCGCAATGCGCCACCAAAGACGAAGAGTTAGTTCAAGTAAGTTTTGCTGTTATTACTGTTAATCTGTTATTGTTAGAAATTGTGTTTTTAACGGTCAACGTCTTGGTTAGTGTTAATTTGGAATCAAAATCTTATTACAATGTGTGTGTGTGACTGAATTGGGATTTCTATTTGAGTAGATTGGATCTGATATGTCACTATGCCAAATGGCAATACTGAATTTGTTTTCATTTCTTAGTATCATTTAATTCCCCTTTAACATGGGAAAGCTAAAGGCTTCTTTATATTGTTCCTACATCTGGATTTCATCTGATACCGGGAGAGAACACGTGTTTTTTTTTTTTTTGGTATATATACGTATTGAATGCTTTCAATTGCTTTATAAAAGCATAAAAAATGATATTTAATTATTTATATTTCCGATATAATAAATACTTTTTTTTTCAATAATACTTTCTATTTTTTGTTTTTTTTTTTTCTTGTCTAGTGTTAGGCATTTTTGCCTATATTTTTTACCGGGGGTGTTAAATTGCCTACAAAGGGATATAGGGTGTGTTTGGCCGCGGATATGCAAAATTGATTTTGAGGTGATATGATTTAATGATTTATATTTAGATATTTTTATTCTGAAAACAACTTGGTAGGAAAATTCAGTATAAAATTATTTTGTCCACCGTAAAAATTACTTGAAGTTTCTTCAAATTGATTAATTTTGGACTTAAGATCAGCTCCTCAATGTAAAGCCAAACATGTGAATATTTACCTAAAATCATGTTAACTGATATTTGGGCGTGATTTTTATCATCTAATGTGAATCCAAACATACCTTTTCATAGATCCTAGTTCAATGTTTGGGTTCATGAACTTCAGAAATAACACCATACCATTATCATTGAAAAATGACTATTTGAAATTCTTTTTCTTTATCGGGGAACTTGTTTGATTGACAGATAACTGGTGGAATTTTGGCTGTTAAGAAAGCGCTGATTTCTGTATCTCATTGTCTTCAAGATTGTCCGCCATTATGCAAAGTTCCAGTTACTTCTAGTACACCAACTGTTAGCTCTTCTGATAGGTTGTCCTCTGATCCAAATGCTGAACTTTTCCCTCACCTTAATTCATTGTTAACCTCCATGGAAGGTTTATCTATATACGAACGGACCACAAACTCTAATGAAACCTCTAACCGTGACTCAAAAGGTGCAGAACACGAAGTTGTGTTTAGACTCCTTTGCTCTAATAATGTAGCTGGGAGCGTAATTGGCAAAAGAGGGGCTATAGTCAGAGCTCTAGAAAGTAAAACAGGTGCTTCTATTATCTTTGCAGCTCCTTTAAGCGAGCATGCCGAACGCATTGTCACCATTTCTGCTGTAGAGGTCAGTCATATGAGAATGTTTCCCTATGCCACAACTAACTCATGCTTATAGTATTTTCAGTGTTTTTTGTGCCCTCTTTCATGTGCATATGTTCATGCAACAACATATAGTCGCATTTGATAGATCTGTTTGAAAACACATTTTGGATTTTCATAATTTTTAATGTTGATTTAGCACTGGCTTTTTTTCATCCAGAGCCTTGAGTCTTGTAATTCTCCTGCACAAGATGCTGTTATTCTTGTCTTTGCTAGAATTATTGAAGATCACATTGGAAAGGGTTTTCTCCAAGTCTCTAGCATGGAATCACCTGTAACTGCAAGGCTTTTAGTTGCAACAAGCACGGTAAATTGCTTTAGTGGCAATGAAGGTCAGGTGATTTCAGAATTGAGAGAAGTAACTGGGGCTGACATACAAATATTGCATGGAGAGTCAGTTCCTAATGGTGCTTCAGATGAGGATGTGGTGGTGCAGGTACACTTATAAATTTATGTAATTCAAGTTGACTTTTTTTTTATCTTAAGGATTTTGTTGCCATATGCTGATGTCCTTTCATTTAAAAAATGAAAAAAAAATTGTTGCAAAATTTTCAATTTAAAATTCTCTAATATTGAAGACAATTTCAGAAGGCATTTCTATAAAATATGTGGAAAATATCTATTACTTTCAGCAAAAAAAGTATTCATGTGCATCACTCTGCGATTGGTGGATTCTGATGCTTTTGTGTGCCGACATAGGTTAGTTCGTAACTTATAACAAATATCTTATCTTGTTGCACTGGGTTGAGGCATTTGAGCACTCAGAATAGACTGAGTTTCTTGTTATGGCTCCAACAATCTTTTGTTACTGTCTCCTAGTCAAGTTTATACTTAGAGAGAGATTTTGTGCAGATCACTGGAGAGTACAGATGTGTACAAAATGCCCTATATAAAATTACTTCTAGAATCAGGGATAATCTTTCACCCAATGAGGTGGTTGCTGAAGCAAGACCAAAATCCAATTGGAAAGTGAATAAGGATCCTATAAAGGGTAAACCTTTTGCCCGTGGAAAATCTGCTTTTCCTTCTGGAAGGTTTCTGCCACGGGTATTCTTTACCTCCTTTGTGTTCATTGCCTTCAAATTTCTTTTATAACTCTTCTAATTCTTCCAATGTGCATAGGATGAGATTGATTAGGAGTTTGTATATTTGTAGAATGCAGGGGTGCATGCTGAAACAATATTACAAAATGGAGAATTACATACGGATTTAAGTGAGAATTTGGAACGTGGGAGGTTAGTATAATGCTGCACGCCACAGACTACAATGGCTTGGCGTTATTTTTCACCTTTTCCTTTTTATTGTTCCTGTCTTGGTAAAGTTGAGCATTTGATATATAGTAATTCTTGCCCTAAAATTTCTCTTTAGAGAGTTTTTGTGTTATTTGTGAATTGTGATAGTGATTTCGTGTATAGAGATTAATATAGGTAGATGTAGAGAAAGGGGGTTGTATAATTAATGATTTTGTTTTTCAATTTTCATTGATTTAAAAAATATTTATATAGGTTACATTATTATATAAATATACAATTAGTAAAATCTTTGATTCCTAACTGCAACTACAAGTCTATAAAATAAGTGAAATTGGGCTGGATAGACAAAATGTATCAATTTGTTAAGATATCTCCTGGCATCTGATCTTTCTCTCATCCTTTGTGCTTGATAAAATCCTTTGACAGAGGAAACATGTTTGCTACGGTGACAAATACTACTGTGGAGATAATAGTTTCTGAACACGTCTTTGGTTCTGTTTATGGTGAAGATGGTGGCAATTTGGATCGAATCAGACAGGTGCTTAATTATTCCCTTAAGAAAGATATGGTGGATTATTAGGTTGAGGATTGTGTTTGGGTTTTCACTTTTTCTTATTAAACGATGTGATTTGATTAAAGGTGGGTTTTGATCAATAATTTTTATTAGGTAAAATACAAAGTTTTTTAAAAATAATAATAATAAATTTTGGGGTAAAAAACTGTTGGAAAAATCCAAGTTCCACATCGGTTAAAGATTAGATCAAGATAGAGTATATAAGTAGGAAACAATCATAATCCTATGAGCTAACATTTAGGGTTGAGTTAGGTCCAAACTCACATCTTAAGAGAAACTTTGACTCCATTTTGTTCCATTTGTTGGGAGCAATATTTTGGTTTGCATGCACTATGGTGGATTAATTGGCCATTGTCAAAATTTAGCTTTGACATCTTTATTTATTAATTGACATATATATATTTTTAAGATTGTAAACAGCAGAAAATTTTGAGTGAAGATGTTTATATCTATATTTGCTTTTGAAGCTTACATGTGCTTGGACATAGTCACCACCAAGATATAAACAAATTCAGATTTGCATTTTAGTACCCTATAAACAATATGAATCTTGTCTGTTATTATACTATTAGTGTCACTCTTCTATATAGCTAGTTGCTCTAAATGTTTCCAGATTGCTGAAATGGTTTTACAATGATGTTGGTATTAATGTGTCTAGTGTTCTGGGACCAGATTTCAGGTGCAATTGTTACGGTTTATGATCCTTCCGTTGGTACAAGTGGAGGGAAAGTTGTCATATCTGGGACACCAGATCAAACCTTTGCAGCGCAGAGCTTGCTTCAAGCCTTTATTCAAACGGGACAAGCAAGCTGATGGAAAGCTGCATTTCATCATCAGTTGGTGCCATGAATGGTGTACATAGATGTCACACGACAACCTTCACTTTGTGAATACGGATTCACTCTTTTTTCTTAAAGATAATGCTTACCTCTTATAGACTATAAACACAGATTTTGTTCTCTTTCTCTCCCTCCTTCCCCCGCACATAGTCTCACTTTTAATTTAAGGTTCATCACAATACCATTTTGCTTCAAGACCCATTCATATTCATCCTCACCCCTTTTTCTATATATATATATATATATATATATATGCATTGTTAATGTTAATAGAGTTTGCAGAAAAAAGGAAACTAAAAAGACAAGGATGATATTTATTTTTGTTTGGAAAATCAAACAAATGAATAAATAAATAATGAATAGGTAAGCTTATTCTGAAAACAATCAGTTTAAAGTAAAAGATAACTTGCGTTTGCTGATTTTTATTGTAGTCATGCTTGTCCTCTATTT
Organism: Glycine max; assembly: GCF_000004515.6. Classification (NCBI taxonomy): domain Eukaryota; kingdom Viridiplantae; phylum Streptophyta; class Magnoliopsida; order Fabales; family Fabaceae; genus Glycine; species Glycine max. The sequence continues at coordinate 2,177,662 of NC_016088.4, read as the reverse complement.
CTAACAATAAAGGATAGAGGAACATCAGGATCCAAGGAGAAATAGGACCGTCTTATTCCAAAGACAACTTTATAAAGTCCTGTTTTTGTGTCTTTCTAGGTAACAATTTGGTTTACAAATTCAATTGAAGTTTATGTATGCTTTGTGAATTCAAATAACATCAATTAGATTTCATTATGAATAATTAAGATTTTTTTTGTAAGAATGAATAATTATGATTAAACACACAAGTTATGTAATTTTAAAAAAAAAGTTATTTGACTCTTTTAAATGATCATATGAATTTAAATATTGATCATTTATGCATAATTATATAACTCACATTTACCATGCTCATTCATATATTAAAAATGATGATAGTGTAATACTATTTGTACATTTAAATTTTCTCTCACTATATTGAATTTTATCTACTCTAAAGCTTGTTCAAATTTATCTCATTTATTACTTTTTTTTATAGACATTTAATTTCATTGATGCAATAGTTAAATGAAAAGTTTCTATAAGTACATAAAATTGTAGATATTTTAAAGTTATTTAGTATTTTTTGAATTTTTTTTAACATGCCAACACTATTAATTGAAGTGACAAGAAACTTATTTTTCTTATTTAAAGTCTTAAGCTAAGTTATGTGAATACATAAAATTGTCTCCTAGAGCAGGCATACTAATCCGGGACATAATGGGTTCAAGACCCTCCTCCATCATGGATTGGTGTGGAGTTAGCCTTGGTTTGGTTGAGATCAAATAGGAAGGAAAGAAGAAGAAATTTTCAAATTTTTGCGTGGATCTTACACTTATATGTCTCTTCCTTTAATTCAAATATTTTTTTTTTCATTCTCTTTTCTTTTCTCCAACCAAACAACCTCTTCAAGATTCTACAATTAGCAGTGCAGAGAGTTTGTCTTGTGATTCAATTTCTGTAACTGCTACTACAATGACTTTTGGGATGAAATTTCTCTTCATAATTATAACATAAACTTCTGTCTCTCCGAACTTGGAATTCCTTGGAAGATAGACATTTTATAGTAGGAGGTGAGGATGAAATTTCTCATCGCAATTATAACATGGCATCTTGTCTCTCCAAGCTTGAAATTCCTTAGGAGAAAGACATTTTATACTGAGAGGAGATTTCTTCACTGTGAAGCTTTGAGTCTTAAAAAAAAGGGACTAAAATGAACATTTGTAAAAACTTAAAAGACCATTTTGAACCTTCTTTTGTTGAACTAATTTGAGTCTTTAAAAAAAAGGGGACTAAAATGAACCTACTAAATAACATAAAGGATCAAAGTGAATTCACTTACCAACATTTTCACCATTTCCAGCAAGTATACCAATAGTGTCTTCTGCTGCTTCTGGAGTATGTTTATCAGAACTTGTAGTTCGGTTGTCAACTTGTATACCACCCTTGACAGCATCTACGCACTCTTTATTGGCACTTATACAAGGATTCTCATTGACAACATCTAAACAATGTAACAACAATTGGTTGTTACACTGAAAGATAACTATCCTTTTCCTTAACCGGGTAGAAGCAACTACACCATGTTTTTGTCTCAAAAGTTCAAAGTTCGATCAAAGAGCTTTATAATGTCTGATGTAGCAAAAGAATGAGTCTGACTATGCGTTGGTTTAGTTGAAGCAATGGTTTTCTCATTTGACATTCAACATTGTTCTTCAAGACTGTTGCGGAAATGTTCAGTTGTACATACAGAATGCCAACTATATTTAGCAAATGTGAACCAAAACCTCCAATAGAACCCTCTTTGGCATTTGCTATAACATATGGTCGGTTTGATAAAAGAGAAAATGAGAAGAAAGAAAATAAAGAAGGAAGAAAACATGACTTACTAAGTATTTCCTTCTATTTAGTTATAGAAACAAAAATTTAAAATTTTCCCTGTTTTTATTTTCTTTCCAATTCAAATATTAAAATTTTTCTTTCTTCTTTATTTTCTTTTCATCCAATCAAACTTGATCGAATAAAAATGAATGAATAGAAAGGAAAAGAGAATAATTATTTTCTAAACTATATTGTTTGATTTAATTTTTAAGAAGGAGAGCAAAATACCATCTCGATTTCCCCTCCAATTTTGGGGGCTTTGAAGGAGAGGGAGAGTGGATTTAAAATTTTAAAATTTATTTATGTTTCTATTCAATCAATTTTTAGTCAATTTTAATTACTAAAATATTTCATTTTAAAATTGTTGATAACTGCTAAATAATTGTAAATTAATAGTGGTTAATTAGTCAAATTTTGACCAAGAATTAATTATTTAGCAATTATTTATAATTAAAAGTTGAGAAATTAATTAAGTTGAATTTCTGGTTGCAGATACGAAAAATGAGGATACATTAAGCAAAAAGGGCAACAGAAATGAAGAGAAAGAGAGAGTTCTGAAGCATGCTTAGCCCAACACTTGCGCTAAGCGCGCGTAAGGCGCTAAGCGAGCAAAAAAGGCAGGCGCTAAGTGGCGTTAAGCTCGAAGAAGCTGAAACCGTTACGCGCGCTAAGCCCAGCTACGCGCTAAGCGCGCGATTCAACAGAAGTATAGGCTAAGCTGGCAAGGCGCGCTGAGCGCGCGATCCGAACTCGCTAAGCACGAGGTGTCGCGCTGAGCGTGACTCTGAAGACCCAAAGCCCACTTCAGCAACTATAAATAAAGAGTCAATCCCAGGGAATCAAATCATCTCGCCTCAGAGCACTGTTTTCAGCACTCCAAGCCTGAGCTCTCTCTTCCTCCTCTATCTTCTTTGTTTTTATCCCTATTCTTTCTTTCACCCCCAGTTGTAAACCCTCAATGGCCATGAGTGGCTAATCCCCTAGCTAGGGCCTGGCAGGCCTAAAAAGTCAACGATGTACGGTGTGCCTCAAGAATTATCAATGCAAAAGGAATTTATTCCAGGTTTTTCTGTTCTAATTCTTTTCGTGTTATCTTGCATTTTTTCTTAAATTTCTTGTGGGTTTTATTCGTTCGGGGGAAGGTATTTCCTAATAAGGATTTAAGATAGAACTTTACATGCATCGTAGGCCAATTGGGTTTGTCCGGTCTTGACATCTTTATTAATTGTCTTCCCCGTTTGTAATCGCCCTATTTCTGCATTTATTCCTGTTTTTTATTTTACTCTTTGTCAAAAACTTGTTGACTCATTGGCAAGTGCACCAAATCGTGACAAGCAGTAAAGTTCTCGGAAGTCCGAGTGTCGAATCCACAGGGACTTTGTTCGTACTTAGATTAATGCAAACCCAATTTAAAAGCAAGAGATAAGAATTTAAAATAAAAGATAAAGAAAGATAGAAGATAAGCTAAAGAAAAGATAAGATATTTAAAGATAAAATTAGAAGATAAAAGAAAAGATAAGATATTTAAAGATAAAGAAAAAGATGAAAGATAAGAAAGATAAAAGATTTAAATAAAGGATAAATTCACGATAAAATAATATTAGGAACTGACTTGCCTTGTCTGCCTAGGATGTATGAGTTTATGATTTTTTCTTTATCAATTCAAGTGATTCTACCCTACCCACATCTATTCATTTACTTGCCCCTGATGCCTCACGATGACAAGCCTATTCTACCTATCTATCTCCCAAATGCCTTTGCAAAGACTCAATAGATAAAATGCATGAAGTTCTACTTCTAGATGTTTGCTTTGACGCATGGGCATAATACAATCACTCTATGCCTAGCAATGATTTTATTATGATATCTTTTCTTCTTGTTCTATTAGAAGTTATCCTCTCCCGAGCGTCTAACCCCTAAAACTAATGCATGCATATCTTCTTTAAATCTTATTTAGAAGTTACCCTCTCCCGAGCATCTAACTCCTAACAGAGTATAAAGATGAGTATGCAAGATAAAAACAGAAAAGAAAATAGGAAAGAAAAACCTGGTATTGCATTGATAAATAGTGAAGAGTACATCATACATCACATTGGCTTCTAGGCCTGTCAGGCCCTAACTAAGGGGGTTTAGCCACTCATGGCCATTGAGGGCTTTACAATGAGAAGGGGTGAAAGAAAGGGAGTAAATGAAACCCCTAGGAGAGGGGGTTCTGTCGTGGTCTTTTTTGTCCCTTGGATTGGCTCTCTATTTATAGCTGCTGAAGTGGGCTTTGGGCTTTCGTAGGCGCGCTTAGCGCGACACCCTCTCGCTCAGCGCGTGTAGATCGCGCGCTTAGCGCTCATGTTGCAGGCTTAGTGCGTGCTTCTGTTAGATTGCGGGCTTAGCGCACGTGTTGCAGGCTTAGCGCGCACTTCTGTTAGATCGCGGGCTTAGCGCGCGTGTTGCAGGCTTAGCGCACGCTTTGTTGGATCATGGGCTTAGCGCGTGACGCGCGCTCAGTGCGCGTATTGGGCTGAGCCTGCTTTAGATTTTCTTCTTTTCTTCAATTTTTCTGGCCTTTTTGCTTGTTATGCCTCCAGTTTTTATATCTGCAGCCAAAATTCAACAAAACATCAATTCTTTAATATTTAAGCGCAAATAACTGCTAAATAATTATTTTTAAAGACAATTTTGCCTTATTTTCTATTATCAAAATACAATTATTTGGCAGTTATCACTCTTACTTATAAATTGAGAAGTATTTGATAAAGTGCAATAAAATCCCTGCGGAAACGATACTCGGACTTCCGAGTTTTACTACTTAATAGCGATTTGGTGCACTTGACAATTGTAAAGACAATTTTTTTAAAATCTCTTTCTTTAACAAGAAATGACTACCTCCCTCCTCTCCTCTCAATCAAACCTAATGTCTTGTCAGATTCCTTTTTTTCCGCCATAAAGGCCCTTCCCCTGCTTAGAACAAATGTAATATAATAATATATCAACGTACAAATTCATTCTTTGGCATCTTAGATTCTAGTTAAGGTTCGACTTCTCATTTCTAACTCTAGAAGTCCTCTTCAATAATTTTTTTATAGTTGAATAGACTTTAGGTTTAATGATAAATTTTACTGCCTACTTTTCATCGATTCACAAATTTTATCACTTAATTTTTTTATTTTAAATTTTAGTATTAAACTTTTATAGTTTTACAAACTTTATCATTAAAGTTCTCAACTTTTATGCATTTTATCACCACATTAATAACAAAATGATATTGTGTCACAAGAAATTGATAACAAAATGACATCATTTTGTTTTTTTACATGTCATTAGTAGTAAAATGAGTAAAAAAGATAATTTGGTTGATAAAATTCAAAAAAAACTTAGGTAAAACTTAGGTGGTGAAATTTATGAAATAATAAAAATTGAGTGATAAAATTTACAATTAAGAGAAAATTATTTTCAATTTAATTCAATATTCTCCTAAATAAAAAGTGAATCATCTTAAAAATAAGGAGATATTTCTTAAAATTGTTCCAAACAGCCAACCTTGTTTTTTTTTATATTTTTTTTACGATTTGTTATTCTTGATTTTGAATGATATTTGATGTCATTAAATTTAATTTTATAACTTAATAATTCTACATGTGTTCCTATATATAAGAAATAAATTATGTTTTTTTTGTATTTTTTTAATCCTAATTATAAGAAATAATGACTAGTTTTCAAACTTATCAAGAGTTAAATTTATTTTATATCTTTAATTTATTTTTAATTTTATTTATTAGACATTTATTAGATTGTAAGTATTGACATTAAATATGACTATCTCTCTTACAATATTTAAACTTAATAACATTTTTAGAATAAAATTTAAATTTATTGTGATATTAATTAAAAATAACTAATTTAACCACTTTTATAATTTTAATGGTTTGTCTAACATTTCTTATATATAAAACAGGAGGAATAACATATTTCATGGGTATAATTCAATCATTCAATTGCACTTAATACTATTAAATGTGATTCGATCTAATTCCTAACTAATAATGGTATTTTATAAGGATTTCATCGGGTTGGGTAAACTAAGTTGTAGAGAAACCAACTATGGTTATTAATTTGAGTATATTAATTTAGATTTTATTTTTTATTTGATTTTTTTATATATAATGCCACAAATTTATCTTTAACGTGATTTGCACGTTTATTTAATGGGACAAAATGAAACAATTGAATAACATTTACTAATAATTTGTTTAAAATATGTAAAATCACAACAACATTAATACATTAAATGTAGTATCTAATATGTGCATAAACATACAAAATAAAATTAAAATGTATTTTTTAACATGTGTTATTAACTTAATGTGATTACTTAAAGTGTGAAAATAAGTATTAAAATTGCTAAAGAGTGTTATAAATTTTACTTAAATTTTATTTTTGTATCTAACTTAAATCTGATAGTCTTTATTTAATGAAAATGAAGTATTAAACAACACTTACTTTTTTTTTTTTACAAAGAGCAATGCTTACTACTAATATGTTTAAAATATAAAATGTTATTCACCCAATGTGATTTTTCAAGTGTGAAATTGGCATGGATAATGGAGTGTAACAAATTTTATTTGAATTTTATTTTCTGTATCCAACTGATGCCAAAAATTTTATCTTGAATGTTAGTTCTTTATTTAATAGAAATGAACAATTGAATAACATCTAAAAATGTTTAAAATATACAAAATCACAACATGATTAATACATCAAACAAACTATATGTCTCATGCATGCACATGAGATACATGATAAAAGTGATTGAAGAGCAATATTTAGTTTGCCATATTACCGATTATGATTTGCCTAACTAAATATGAAAATACGATTCTAGTGTGATAATTTTTACTTGATTTTTTAATATATCCTTCTGTCAAATTTTATCCTGAATAGGTTTAATGTGATTGCCTTTAGAATCATTACAAATAAAAATGTGATTTGATCTAATAAGGATTCCATCGGATTGGAGTAAACTAAGCTGTAGATAAATAAACTGTGATCATTAACTACAATTACCACTGGTGCAAACTAAAAGAAAAATAAGTTTTTTTTTAATCCATGAAAATCATAGACATAGTGAAGGAATATAGAAATAATCCACACTGCTTAACCAATATAATTATATCTATTTGCTAAAGTCAGGCTCAATTTTTCAACAAATGAACTCATTTATTTCCTAAAATATTCAACAAATCATAGCTCAGTTAAATATCATGAGTCAGTTGTTAACTTGTTATAAGCCATACCTACCCATGTTCTAGTTTGGATTTACTCTAACAATTGCACCTGCCTTAATTCAATAGCTTGGCCATGTAGTAGTTTCAACCCAACAAAGAACCTTACCACAAACAAATAACAAATTAACTGAAACGTTCAGGGAGCAAGAATATAGAAAAACATCTGCTGTATAAAAAGCTGTAATTGGCTATATTTACAGTGCTCTCTCAGTTGCTAAAATTGTATTTGTATACAAAATAAGAGTCTCTAAGAGTCTAAATATCAGTATTTGATCGTGTGATGGCGTAACCAGAGGTCATACATAACCAAATGGAAAGCATCAAATCTGATTGGGGGCGAATTCCATTGGAAGTGTTTCTGAACCTGATAAAACATGAAGCAACTTTATGTAAGCTCCAACAGAATTCAATTAGCAACGAAAATTCTACCGACCAAACAACCACTGGTGATAAAATATTTGGGCTCCATTTTCTCAGGGCCTTCTTAATTTATGAAAACATTTCTATTTTACTAATAATTAAAAAAATGCTATCTTTCCTAGTCTTTACTTTGTTTCTTGATTTTGAGGATTTGTATAGCAAGCAATAACCCCATAATGTTATTTTCATTATTTCTAACATAATCAAGAAATAAAAACAGAAAAAAAATTCTAACCAAACATGCTGTTAATTTCTTTCTTTCTTTACTTTGGTTTACATTCTAAATTTCTCTTCTAACTTTACATACTGATAGCTTTTCAAACAACATAAACAAAGGGTTTTTCTGAACTATAATAAGAATTATAAGAAGTTCCAGAAAAAGAAAAAAAATGAAACTTGTAGCATTCAAAGGGTTTTTCCGAACTATAAACAAAAGGGTACAATACACACGTTTACATACCACACACAAAATAAAGGCAAAAACCTAAAATATTTCACTAATATATAGATTCCATATAAAGTAATGAGAATATTTATACCTTTACCAAATTATTATGAAGGGTAACAAACTCAGCATCTGATATATTTTTGAGGATTTGTTTAAGCTGGTATACATCACTCTCCTTGAGTACAACAGCAAATTTGTTCCAGTCAAGAATATCATTGAAAGGAAGGTCATAGTAATTAGACAATATCACTGCAAAACAACATCTTCAGGTCAGTTACAAGGTTGTGTCTACATACATCCTGTTCCAAAAGCCAGAGCATCATCTATTCAAACCAAGTTACAGTTCAAATTGCGTTCACAATATCATAAATGTACTACTTTTTGAGACCCAGAGTATACATAACAAGCCAAGATGAAGTATATGTGTAATCTGTTCACATGGGTTCTACTGAATTTGACCTTTATTATCACTATCCAATAAAGTATTTCAACATTAGCTATGGTGATTGGAGGGGTGGAGATTGGGTGGATAGTCTTAAATTTGATCCCTAGGCACTCATGTATTCCACAATACAGCTTCCACTCCCTCCAACAGTCAAACAATATAAACTTCCACTTATTATTATTCATTCCAATGGACAAATCTGCCTTTTCATATTGAACTATATACATATATAGTTGAAGCTTATTAATTATTTGATTATTAAACCACCATATTTCAGACACTCAATCATCATCCCACAATAAAGTTGCAATTCTAGTCTTAGGAGTGATAAAACCAACCAAAGCTTAATCGGCTTATACAAGGATAGGATTTGCAAATGTTTCTTAATAGACACTGTTTAATTCATAGTTTAACACAAGTACAAAGGAATCTGAGCAACTAATGCCATACAAGAAATATGCAAAGTAAATCTACCAATTTCATACCATCCATAAAACCTGACAAAAATCACTAGGCAATAAGTATGCAGTTTATATATACTTGCACTGTCATATAAGTATACAGTTTTAAGAGGCTTAGTATGCAACAATGAAATCAAAGGGGGAAAATATCATTAAAACGGATGATCTTACCAGGAATACACCCATAATGGATAGAGTCTGCTATCCGAGCACTATTAACCTGTGATCCACCAGGACATATACAAAACTTACTCCTGTAAAATCTCTTCTGGTACACTAGATGCCCAGTAGCCCTACTAATTCTATTGTTTGAAATATCAAGTTCTGTGTCATTTTCCCACACACGTGCAAGAATAACTCTGATTTTAGAGTTACGATGACCGGCCCAAAATCCAAGAGTAGTTCTGCAAAGCACAAATTTATCAAATTTTCAGAATCAATAAATATGCAAGTAGAATCCTTGTCTGTTGATCTTACAGATCAAACTACATATTATTGCATCATTATCAGTATTAATTAATCTTATGATATAATATCATCTAAGTGTCCCTACTAATTCTGTTGCCTGAAATACAGATTCCATATTACATTTCCATACTATTTTACATGAAACGAATATGTATTAAAAATCAGGTTCTTGGATAGGATAGCAACATTGAAAACCAGAAAAGCATTTCCTGATTAACTCACATTGAAGTTATTCAAGATCCACAAGCATAAGGATTAGATAATTTTAAACCAGGTTACCAGAAGCAGAAACTGAAGAGCAATTAGAATATTATAGAAACTAACGACTTGTGTGGGTCATGAGTGAGTTTGTGATAAAGGCATTTATACATTCTGAGAAATATCAAGAATTTCCATCCTCTCAAAAATGACCTTTAAAATTAACACACTTCAAAAGCAGATGATGATAAGTCATATGAAGCAAATCCAATCCCCAAAACCTAATCTGCACAAATTCTTTGTAAATCTAACTATATGGAGCAACAATATCTTAAAAAACACACCTGTTTTCTATATCATTCCCCCAGCAGGAAGAGCAAATGGCTGTAGCACTTGAGGGAGAGCACATCTTTATGTGGAATGAATCCAACATCATAGCTGGGGGAGCACACCGCTCGAATGGAATTCTTCACAAGAAACTCAAGTCCTTCTGTTGCCCTCACACCAACATCATGACAAGTGACAAAGAAGTGATCAGCACCCAAGGTTCTATTCCAATAAGGATATTTGGATATCAAGCTCTCCACATAATTTTGTACAATTATGTCATATTCTCATAACTCGTGCCCTGCATAACACACAAACATGAGACCACATTCCACCAGAGCAGTCACTTAACCATCTAATCCAAGCTAAGATTGTCAATCTTCTTTTTATTATATTTCTTATACTTTCGGGTTTGGCTAACTAACCCAAAGGGTTGCCTCAGTTTATACTATTATGGCCATAATCATAGTAAATGGAATTCCAACGCACACCTCAACGAGGATGCATATCTGTGCGTAGTTTGAAACTAGACATTTGCAGATGGCCCGATAAACCCAATAAACAATTATTAGGAAGACTTGGTACCATCTTAAAATTTTGGGTGGACTTAACCCAACCCAAAAGCTAGCTAGCTCGTGAGAGTTACCCTCACTTATATTCACTATTGTGCATATCACTGGTTAATGTAGGATCTCCAACAATTTCCTTTTAAACTAAGATCCACATTTACTACTCACTAGTAATGCATGCATCTAACATTGTACCATTCTCCCCAGATCTCAACAAGGAGAATGCAGAAAGGGGGGAAAAAAAATACCTTGCCACGCATCTTGTGACACGAGATGGGAATGAAGAAGAGGTGTGCCTCATCGGGATTTTCGGTGCAGAAGCGACTCTCTCTGATGTTCTGGAAGAAATAGCCTTCGCTGGCGTACTTTCCGGTGAGCTTCCTCGGCGTCTGGTAGAACGTGTTAGGATCCCCATCTGGGTATATATAAACCTTGAACTTCTTCTCCATTTCCTCATAGTTCAGCTTGAACACGCGCGGCGAGTGGTACGTGTCCGGAACCTCTTCTTTCTCTTCTTTCTCGCTTACCGGCGCATCGTTGAGGTTCTCGACCGAGAGGTTGGCAACCTAGAGCAAAAGGGTAATCGAAAACGGGAAAAATGAGAAATTTCAAATGGGGTTGGAGAAAAAGAGAAATGGTACCTGGGGTGTTGGGGTGGAGTATTTGAGGAAAGGTAGGTGAAAGAAAAGGTGAGGATGCGAGAAGAGGAGTGAGCCTCGCAGAGAGAAGAAACCTTGCTTCACGGTCATCAATCACTGGTATATATATAAGCTTCGATTTTGATCTGCGATTTGAAGGGTTCGATTATAGGGAAGAAGCAGATTGAGATGGGTTCGTTGTTTCTTGGAAATCTGTGATATGAGGCTTGGAACCTTCCTTACTCGCAGTACTCTATCATTTTGCTATGCTAATGCTGCGCTGCCTCTGCCTCCTCTAATTTTCTGTTTTTAGAGGTTACATGACAGTTAATTCATTAACACTGGCTTAATTTTAATTTTATTTTAAGATTATTTATGACATTAAATAATTTAAGGGATGATTAATAAAAGATTATTTTTAACAAGTATATCTTATTTTATTGATAATTTAATAAATACATCCATTTTTATGAAAATAAATATATATCATTAATTGATAATCACTTCACTATTAAATGTTTACATCAACACAGGTAGGATTGTTGTAACTTAATTAAAGATTTTAGGTTTTAATTTTTGAATATATATTTATATTAAATATTTGAAAAAAAAATTAACCCTCATAATAATATTATTTGACTGAAATAAAATTGCTTTTAATAGCATGTGTTCAAACAAACAATATATATATATATATATATATATATATATATATATAATTAATAGACCTTACAATTAAAAAAAAACCCTTAATGATAAAGTAGTCCTATTTAATTATACTAATTATTTTGAATTTAAGTCTTTAAGATGCGGATAACTTAATTAGAAGATACAAGTAATATGTATCAAATTTTATTTAATTCCAACGAATGATATTCTCTGCTTCTAGATTTGCCTGTTGACATTTTTTTTTTTGCCTTAAAAAAACATATATACCAGTCTTGGTGTTGATTTTTGTTTTTTCCCTCTCCTCTCGGGCGGATAGGTAGAGAAAGGTGTGTATTCTCATTTGAATAAATAAGTATATGAAATTTCAAGTGACTATAATTCAGGTTAAAATACTAACGAGTACCTGAATTAATTAGTACACGAGTATTATTAAGTTTAAGTATATCCAATAAAAGAAATTAAGTATATAATTATGTTAAATATCTATAAAGAAAATTTTATCCTTCATAATTTTTTTTTTACTCAAAACAATTTTTTTTTAATAGAAGATACGTATTGTTTATAAAAAAAAGAAGTTTAAAACAAAAAGGAAGAGTTGAGTTGCATGCATTTAGTAATTTTTTTTAGGAGAAATCCATTAAGTCATTAACCCAATAATAGAAGGTGAAAAAGGAAAATTAAAAATAACTAGTACATGTTAGAAGCGACCCCTAGCCTTTAATGTTACTAGTTAGATAGTGCTCAAATTTGTTTCAAATAGCTTCCACCAAGGAGTGTAAAAAGGATCCAAGCTATACATAAAAATTGAAATCATCAGTGGATGATGTCTTTCACCCATTGGTGTAAAATGGCAAGGGAAAAGGAATAAGCACATTGATCCTAGCAAATCTGCATCATAATGTTTCAACCAAAGAATCTGGTATAAATTACTCTTTGAAGCACTAACTGGGTACAATTAGCAATTCAGTACTACGTGATCATTCTCTTTAACCTCTACGGACGGGGAAAAGAAGTGAACAACATGGGTGGAGAATATTGAAGGTCGTCCATTTTCATAATTATAAAATAGAAATATGATTCCAAAACTAACACAAAGTGAACTTGGGATTAGTGGAGAATATTCAAAGTCCATTTTCATAATTGTAAAATAGAAGTATGATTCCTTAACTAGCACAAAGTGAACTTGGGATTAGTGGCAGATCATCAGTAAAATGTTTTGGGAGAGCCGATCACTAGATATTATCTTTTTATTGATTAATTTTAGTTATTAATTTTTGTTAAAATATTAATAGAGATTCGAATCTATATTCTTCCCTCCTCCCCCTTTCAACCCCCTTCCCAACCACCAATCACTAAATACTAACTAAATTGGTTTAACTAAAATTCATATTAATCATATATAATTTTATCAAAGTTTCAAAATAACATCAATGCAAAGTAGCAATAACGAAAAGATGCCTGAAACAAAATGAGCTTTTGGGCTATAATTAAGCTACCTTTTTATGCTAAACTGATGAATGTGTTGATACTTGAAGTGTCTTCTGATTATTAGAAGCAAATGAGCATTCCCCAATGGCAGTTGTCTAGCAATTTTTTATTTAATTTTATAGATTTAGATCCTCTCATATTATAGAGTAACATAATATAGATACGTTGAAGAAAAAAACATATCGTTTATCAAATATAAGAACTTATAATGATAGTTGTAGAACCCGCTAACTATATTTTATTGCATAATAAAATATTACTTCAAAAAAAGCATTATATTGCATAATAAAATTCTTTATTCACCCTCAACTCTCTAGCATCTAGAGTAGAGTGTTAAAATCCTATTTTGAGTGTGTTTTTTAACAGTGGTCTAATGGTCTATAGAAATTTGGGTATATGACGTGAGGCCCAAAAAGAACAAGATCCAACCCAAACAAGTACTGTATTCCATAGTAGATGTTGACGGCATCGTTAAAGAAAATACATGACCCAGTCCAAGCAAGCATCCATGAATAATCGCGTATTTAACACTTTTTTGAACCTCATAATTATAACGAGGAGTCATATAAGGTGGGTTTAATATTTTAAATCATTTTATTAAAATTTAGGGAAGAGATGACGTCTTAATTCATGGCAACAAAAATCTTCGGACTCAAAAAGTACTGACAAAAGTATAAAAATAAAAAACTATATATATTTATATTTATCTTATACTAAGATGAGTGAAAACTTATTATATATTAAGTTTAAATACTTTTTTACTCCTTATAATTTAGTATTTTTTTATTTTTGTAAAATTATTTTTTTGTCTTTAGTCATTGTAAATTATGTATTTTGTTTTTTATTCTTATAATATTTTAGATAATATTTTTTTACTCTTCAAAGTACTGTTTAAAATATTTTAAGGATGAAAAACAAACATAATTTGTAATTACTAAAAAAATAATTTTACAAGAAAAAACATAAAAATTTTAAATTAACTGAAAAAATATTTAAACTTATATATTATATGCAAAATCATATTTTATTTCACTCAACTAATTTCTTAGAGTTATAAGATGGATTTCTTGTTATTGGGTATCAATAAATATATATTTTTTATATTAAAAAATTAAAATTGATCTCAAATCTCTTAAATGAAGTCTAGAATTATAACAGTGTAGATACAAAAAGTAATAATCGAAAAAAGAGAAACTACTAAAATAACATAAAGACTAGAAAAACAAGAGAGATGATTTTTATTTTCATACTTATTATTTCTTTCTTCTTTAATTTTCTTTTTTAATCCAAAAACATCAAAAGTGTGTGTTTAGAATATAGATTGAATTAATTTTATATTATAATCTGTTTAAAGTTTTGTTTTCTATTATTTGGTAATGTTGACAAAAAAAAGAAGATTATAATATATTACAAAAGAAAATTGTTTTTTATTATAATATATTAAATGCTAAAATATTATTTCCTAGTTAATTTTTTTTTTCTATTTTTATCCCATATTAACTAATTTATTAATTTTAATACAAAATAACTATTAAAAAAATTCCTTAAAAAATATTATATAATTTGATAATTTTAGAAAATCCAAATAAATAAATGATCCTAAAACCGGTTTTCACCTAACATATTCAAAACATTAAATTTCTTATACAAATTAACTATTGCAAACATTTGTTTTTGTAATTATACGATAGAAATTGAATATTTAGAATACTCAAATAAATAAAATCTTAAAACTACTTTTCACCTAACATATTCAAACATAAAACTTCTTATCCATTATAGATTATAACAATATATCTAATTGATTGTGAAATAATTTTTCAAAATAATTCAATTCAAACACATGCTAGTGTCAAATATGTTAAAATAACACATTTATTGATTTTTCTTTTGTTTAAACCAAATTTAAATTTTGACCCATTTAAATAGACCAAATGTACATATTTTTATATAATTTAAAACAAATTAACAGCTTATCTTA
This sequence comes from Glycine max, assembly GCF_000004515.6. Lineage (NCBI taxonomy): Eukaryota > Viridiplantae > Streptophyta > Magnoliopsida > Fabales > Fabaceae > Glycine > Glycine max. The sequence continues at coordinate 2,162,429 of NC_016088.4, read as the reverse complement.
GCGTTTATTTTAATGTAAATGTGTTATTTAAAACATAAGTAATTTTTGCCTTAAAAAACATAAGTAATTTTTTATTATTGAAATACATATTCAAATTTTTAAAAATTTCTAATTTGTTATACACAACTATAACATTATTTATAAGATGGATTGATAAAAAAACAAAACTAGACTGTTAAATTCATCTTTAAAGTATTATTTTCGTTCTTAATTAGTTTTTAAAACAAAAAAGTACTTAAATAGTCTTTAGGATATTAAAAATCATGTTAAGCAGTTGCTCAAATATTTTAAATTTGTTCCTAAACTTTACTCTATATCAAGTTGGAAATTAAAGGGATAAATATTCAATATTTTTAAAAATTATTTAAATTATTTTAGAGACAATTTAAGAAAAATGGTAATAATTTAAGGCAAAAATGATGATTTACTCTAAAAAAAATTTGTTTAAACGTTATCAAATATATTATTTTTCAAATTTAATACATGGGCTCTAATTACTTTTCTACTAGGAAAAAAAAAAAGACTTTACCATAAATAATTTTCGTATTCTTCTAGTTTACCCGATAAATTGGTAGGTTCTGTTCGAATTTCTCTTCAAGCTGAAAGGTAAAAAGGAAAGAAGAAAGGACTATACTTCAACTTCAACGGTCGGTTAATTCAAAACTTATCAACGGTCACCAAATTCAAATTTGAAGGATCCCATTCCCATCCCTCGCCACGGTTCGAAGCACTCTGAAATTTTCTCTTTGCCACGGAACCAGCCCCCCCTCTCTCTCTCTCTCTAGAAATTCCTTCTTGATTGCCAAGCCTCCATCTTTCACATGGATCCGACTCAATCGAACGACGTTCAGCAATACCCACAAACCCTAATCTCAGAGCCTAAAGATTCTTCAATGCACGACGCCAACGAGTCCTTGTTCGATTCGATGGTTTGCGACTCCAGTTCAAGACTGGTCCCAACTGGGCTTACGAGATCTGGCAACGCAGGTTAGAATATCACAAATTCATAAAATGGGCTTTATGGTTAGGACTGTGACTAGAAATGAAAAATAGATTAGAAAAGGTTCCATTTTTCCTCTTTCTAAGTTGAAATTTAGTGCTGCTACCTTTACCCTTTTCCCAATTACCCTTGAATCACCCCTTTCAACCGGATTTCAAACTCGTTCTGTTTATTTTCTCTAGTTACATAACAGTTGCTGGCAATTGTGTAGTGAAGTATTAATTTTGGGGATTTAGAATTTTGGATTAGGGTTAAGTAAATTGTAGTTGGGATTAGTTTAGAAGTGTAGTGCTAATCTGATTACACGGGTAATTTAGATCAAACTTTTGAATTTTCAGTGAAGTTTACAGAAAAATGCAAAACGCTGCGTTCTAAGTATTGAGACAGGACTTGAGGTGTTTATGCTTATGTAGATCGAATGTTTAATTTTAATATTATGTCGTTTTGAAGCAGAAGAGGAGTGTTTCATGTTTGTAAATGCGGGAGGGGATGCTTTTAGTGAAGCAGCTGGTGGAATAACGTTCCTGGGTGACACCTATTTTGATGGTGGCAACGTTATGCGTACCAATGAGCAAATAGTGGAGGGTGGAGACTACCCATTTATCTACCAATCAGCTCGGTTGGGAAGCTTTTGTTATAGGTTTGCTAATCTTCCTCCTGGAGACTACGTTGTTGATCTTCATTTTGTGGAGATCATTAACATAAATGGGCCAAAAGGAATGAGGGTGTTCAATGTATACATCCAAGATGAAAAGGCATGTTTTTCTGTACAAGCTAGAATATTTTTATTTTTATGCATTTATATTTGAAAAATTTATACAGGTAAAGGCTTCAACCCCTTTTTTTTATTGAAATAAAATGGCAGGTTCTATCTGAATTGGATATCTATGCAGTTGTTGGAGCCAATAAGCCATTACAGATGGTTGATTCAAGGGTGTCTGTTAAGGATGATGGGGTTATTCTCATAAGATTTGAAAGTATATCTGGAAGCCCAGTTGTTAGTGGGATTTGCATTAGAAGAGCAACGAAGGCGTCAGGTACTGTATTTCTGTTTAATGTGCTTGAATTGTTTGCCACTGGCCTAGATGGTTACTCAGCAATTTGCTGTCTTTTTTTGTAATTTTTTTCAAACAGTTCCACAAGTGACAAGTGATTACATTAAATGTAGCTCCTGTGCTGCACAGATTGAAATTCCTTCATCACAGGTTAGAGGTGTAACCTAGTTGATAAGTGGCAGTTTGAAGTGCAAGTGTCACTGACTCACAACATTTTGCTTTTTCTGTTTTTCATTGGAATGTTTCAGATGAAAGTTATGCAGGCAAAGTCTACAGCAAAGTACAAGAGCAAGATAAAAGAGCTCACAATGCAGTGCGATCTCAAGGCAAAAGAATGCTATGAGGCATGGATGTCATTAACAGCAAAAAATGAGCAATTGGAGGCAGTCCAGATGGAACTTGACAAAGTGACATTTAAGTTACTCACAACTGGTAAGTTTTGCAGGGTTCCCTTCAAGAGCATGGAAAATAGAGTCTTAAAAATACTTAATTTTTAACTCGTTTATGAGATTCATTAACATGTGTTTGTAGTAATTTCGAGATCTGATGATTATTTCATTTTCTATTTGCTATGCATAGTTTATGGTCTTAATAAATGTAATGCAGTAAGATGCACTTGCATCAATGGCATCACCTTATATCTGATTCCTAATTCTATTGCCAATTTCCTTGGCAGATCAAACTGTAGAGAAACAAGCTGAAAGCCTGAGGAATATTTCTAATAGGTATGAGCTTGATAAGAAGAAATGGGCAGAAGCAATTAACAGTTTACAAGAAAAAATTAAGGTAATTGATGAAAATTCAGGAAGGAGTTAAACTTGAAGTTATTATCAATATTATTATTATTATTTTTTATTCTCAGAGGATAACTTAACTTACATTTATGCTAAATTTGTTTTGCAGTTGATGAAGAGTGATTATTCAAAACTTTCCTTTGAAGCGCATGAATGTGTTGATTCAATCCCCGAATTAAATAAGATGGTTTTTGCAGTTCAGGAATTGGGTATGCTTTAGTTATATTATTTAGCTTCCAATTTTGTCAATGTAAGTTTGCAGATAATTTATTGCTTTGAAATAGTACAAATAATCTTATCGGACTAAAAACTTCTTTCTGCAGTTAAGCAGTGTGAAGATCTCAAAGTGAAGTACAGCGAAGAGATGGCAAAGAGAAAGAAACTCTTCAATGAAGTTCAAGAGGCTAAAGGTATTTCCTCATGTCATGTTTACTTATTCTACATAGTATATATGGACTTTTTTCTGATATAAAGAAAACTATTTTAAGTCAAAGGCACTAATGACACTTCTGTTATGAATAATAGGGAACATTAGGGTTTTCTGTCGATGTCGTCCATTGAATAAGGCTGAAATCTCAGCTGGAAGCAATACAGTTGTGGATTTTGATGCAGCAAAGGAAGGTTGCCTTGGAATTTTGACAAGTGGCTCCACCAAAAAATCTTTCAGATTTGACAGAGTTTATACACCAAAAGATGATCAAGGTATCTGAAAAGTGTAACACAATAGCTATTTGCTTGAGCCTTGAATGTCATCGCTCTTATATATTTAGTACAAGATTTTTATTATTTATCATAATTGGAACTTTTCTAAACAACAGTGTTTTCTATGTTTTAACAGTTGATGTTTTTGCTGATGCATCATCAATGGTAATCTCTGTACTGGATGGCTACAATGTTTGCATCTTTGCTTATGGGCAAACAGGAACAGGGAAGACATTCACCATGGAAGGAACACAGCAGAATAGAGGAGTAAATTACAGGACTCTTGAGCACTTGTTTAAAGTTAGTAAGGAAAGGAGTGAAACATTTTCATATGACATATCTGTTAGTGTGATAGAGGTTTACAATGAACAAATCAGAGACTTATTGGCTACAGGACAAACATCAAAGCGGTAATTTGTTATGTTTATCACTGCTTCCACTTGTAAGATAGTCTGATATAGTAATGTGGTTTCAAGCATGCTAGAATGTGCAATATCACTAGTCTGAGCAGGAAACTGAAGTAGCTAGAATGATTTATCTTGAAATGATTATCAGGTTGGAGATAAAACAAGCTTCTGAAGGATTTCATCATGTTCCTGGTGTTGTAGAAGCCAGGATTGATAACATAAATGAAGTGTGGAATGTACTGCAGGTCGGAAATAATGCTAGAGCAGTTGGAAGTAATAACGTTAATGAGCACAGCAGTCGATCTCACTGGTACCAAGCTCTTGTATTTTTTCTTCATTTATCATACTAAGAAGATTTCTTGTCTAGAACCTCTGCATCAATATGCTTTTTTTCCTACAATTTTTAACAATTGCTTATATCTGTTTCAGCCTGCTTTGTGTAACAGTAAAGGCTAAAAATTTGTTGAGTGGCGAATCTACCAAGAGCAAGCTTTGGCTTGTGGATTTGGCAGGTAGTGAGAGACTTGCAAAGACTGATGTGCAAGGGGAACGGCTTAAGGAAGCACAAAATATCAATCGATCTCTTTCTGCCCTTGGAGATGTAATATCCGCTTTAGCAGCGAAAAGTAGTCACATTCCATATAGGTATATCTGCACCTCTTTACTTCTACCGCATCTTAATTTATAAATAACTAAATATAAGTTTTATTCATGCTCTTTCCTTTGGTGGTTTCAGGAACTCTAAACTGACACATTTACTTCAAGACTCACTAGGTATGTCTAGTCACTTCAGCTTTTTGTGTGTTTGTGTTTTTGAGGAGTAAGATCCTGATTATGCAAGAATATATTGGTAACATTCCTTGCTTATTTTTCGTAAAACATTGCAGGAGGTGACTCCAAAACTTTGATGTTTGTACAAATAAGTCCATCAGACCAGGACGTAGGTGAGACACTGAGCTCACTTAATTTTGCAACTAGAGTGAGGGGTGTTGAGTTAGGTCCTGTTAAGAAGCAAATTGATACAAGTGAAGTTCAAAAGATGAAAGCAATGGTAGGTTGCTGATCCTACTTGAACACATTAAAAATTATTTTCTATTTCACCATGTTCTAGAATACAAGTTAATGTTTTCTTCCTTTTACACTTTGGCTTTAGCTTGAAAAAGCACGGAGTGAGTGCAGAATTAAAGATGAATCTATGCGAAAACTTGAAGAAAATTTGCAAAGCTTGGAGAGTAAGGCCAAAGGCAAGGATCAAATTTACAAAAATCTACAAGAAAAGATTCAAGAACTTGAGGGACAGATTGAGTTGAAAAGAGCCATGCAAAATGACTCAGAGAAAAAAATCTCTCAATTATCTGCCAAATTGAGAGGGAAAGAAGAAACCTGCGGTACTCTTCAACAAAAGGTTGGTTTCGGTTTGACATTGCCATTTGAACTTTTTTGCTCATCTACACATTGTTTTAGTAATGACAAGGGGATGCCTATATTGATGGGCCATTTGGCTAACTCCACATATAAACATACCACAAAAAACAATGTGCTTGTTTGATTTTGTCATTAAATAAAATGAAATCCTTGGTTACTCTGTTACTCACATTCATTTCTGACAAAACACTTGTCTCTATTGAAGGTGAAAGAGCTAGAGAAAAAGATGAAAGAACAACTGCAGTCAGAGTCAGCAAGTTTTCAACAGAAGGTTTGTCTGTTACTTGCGAAAACTGCTTCCTTCCACTCATCTTTGTGATGAATTAACATGCATTATCATGTGATGAATTATTCCTTGAAGAAAAAGTTTACCATTTTTTCTCTCAATCAATAAATCAGTTCTTCTTCGTAAGCAGGTTTGGGATCTAGAGAAAAAACTGGAAGATCAGATGCAAGGGTCTGAGTCTGAATCTGCCATTTTGAAAGATAAGGTTGTCAACAATTAGAGTTGTTTGTACAATTAGATATTCTGCTAATTTTGATAATGGAATATATTTAATGACGCCTCTTTTTATGTTCATTGCTTCATATTCTTCAGATCAAGGAGCTTGAGAGAAAACTGAAAGAGCAGGAACAAAGCTCAATGTCCTTGCTTCGTCAACAGGTACTTTGCACATCTCAAATAAGAAATTTAACAATTTGTTTCTGTTGTGCATTTGATCACAGTCATTTAAGAGTAATATCCTAATTAATAACTCTTTCACAGGCTGACAGTAACCATTATCAGTGTTCAATTTTCATCATTTATCGCACTCGGCTTTCATTGCCTCTTTTAAGTGGATTGTTTTAAATTAATGCACGTGCTCATGTGTCAATATATGTCATGACAGATGAAGGAACTGGAGGACAGGTACCGAGAGCGAGAGCAACAGTGGCAACAAACTCATTCTTTTGTGGATGCAGTAAAAGCAGCCACACCAGATGTATGTAAAAGCTGCATGAGGGAAGAATGTCCAAGTGAGATTGAGACTGGCATTTTAAGGTGTTCAGACTCGGTAAACCGCCAGATAAGTCAAGGTTCTTCTTTGTTCAAAGGGAATGATTCCACTCATAAGATAAGCCAAGGTTCTTTGTTCAAAGAGAATGATTCCACTCATAAGATAAGAAGCAAAAGAAGCAATGATGAAAACAACTTTGTCATGCCATCATCATTATTACATGATAGAAGAGTCGCAAGGAAATCTGATCCACCAAAAATAGTAAGGGGTGTGAGGCCAACACCAAGGCCAGTCACTGCTAATCCAGCCCCAGTGTCTCACAAGAGAGGTAGCACAAGCAGAGATCAGGTTCAAGGAATCAAAGAGAGGGACACTAAGAAGAAAATTTGGTCAAGATAGTAGATCCAACATAAAAAAAAGGGGCTGCTCGCTCCTGTAACAATTCATATTGAATATTGTTTTTGTGTGTGTAGTTTTTATAATATAGAATTCCAACTCTTGTGTGTAGTTGCAAATGAAGTTTTCTGTTTAGAAAATGCAATATATGAAATCATTGTTATCATATTTATTATTTTGTACCAAAATAATTTTTCTCATGATAATTTTATCATATAAGATGATCAATTGTTTAACTGGATTTTATTACTGGCTATTCAGCATAATTTAGCATAATTCACACTTCTCTTTAAACTCTTTTTAAGGTTAGTGTTAATTTTACACCTACAATATTTGTTTGAAAAGTTATACGAAATTTTATTACTTTATATTTTATTCTTATTCTTATACGTTTACTTTTATAACTACACACATGTCTTCTTTTATGTGCTGATTATACACTATGTATAGTTTTCTAAACAATTAGACTACGAGTGTAATTGATGTTAGCTGAGGGAGTTTAGTATAATAAATTTTATAATTAATTTAAACTAGAATGTTGGAATTTCTTTACGAATTGGTTGTTGCCAATAGTTTGTGAGTGGCATTGGTAACAGATTAGAGATGTGAGTGCGTTTGCTTTTCTATTGGTAGAATGATGTTCCTTCTCAGAAACACACCTTTTTATTGACGTTACTTCTCGCAAAACGTGTTAAACGAAAGTATTAAACCAAAAAAACAATATTTTTTTCTCGTGTAAAACCAATTTATTTAATTTTATACAAAAACATGATGTTTCTACCAACCCTACCATGCAGAAGCAGATTATTCAGACTCGATTCATTTTATCGCCTAAAAAAAATTCAAATTTAGTGACACTAAAGGCTGTAGAAAGATAAAATATCATTAAGAGACACTTTCAGGACATATTGTTCACCATTATTAAAAGATTTATTTATGTTGAAGAGGATTAACACAACTACTTAAAAAGAATATCTATTATGATTTCTTATAAGTTGACGGTGTAAATAAATTAAACTCACAAATTAAAATAAGAAAAAAATTCAAACACCTTTCAAGAGAAGAGATTGTGAAGCTAATTTATAACAGAAGATATAACTATACTTAAGGAATCAAATTTCGTAAGACTTTTATGCCAAATTTTAAACCCTCTTTCTTTGCCAAATAAATGTGAAGCTTATCATTTTTCTTAGAGAAAATGGTAAATGTAGGAGTAGTATAAAAAAAACCATATACAAATATCATAATTGTTTATTAGTTGATAATAAAATTTATTTTACGCAGAAAATTTATAAAAATTAAAGTCTTTCTTCTTATGTTGTTTATTTAAGATTAAGTTTTTTATGATCTCTCCCCTCCCCCAATACATGTCCTAGCTAAATATTTACCAAATTATCATTAACTTATGTCATATGGATTCTTAAATTAATATATATTAACATGTCTAATGTGCTAGTTAAGGATGAGAATAGTATGGATGGGGAGTGGGTTTGTCTATTCTCATTTCTGTCCCAACATAAGGCGAGATGAGTTTAGATTTATAAAAGGTGGGATGAAAATATGAAATCCAACCCATCCTAATTAAATTTTATCGGGTTTGAAGAAATCAACAAAAAAATCATCTTACATTTAAAAAATAATATTTATTCAAATACTTTAAATAAATCATAAATAAAGTTATTAATTATATTTTAATCCAGTATATATATATATATATATATATATATATATATATATATATATATATATATATATATATAATTTAACAAAGAATAAATAACATAAACATATTTAAGAATTAAATTATATTTTTAGTTAAATGCATAATTTTAATTTTGTTAAAATTAATATTATCATTATAATATTATTTATTTAACTAATTATTTTATATTTTTATTAATTATAAAAACTAAAATATGAAATAATTAAATAATTAACAATTACATATAATAATAAAATTATATATAAATATATAACTACATTATTAATAATTATAATTATAAAAATATACATAAGGCTTACGGGATGGGTGTGGGAGTGACCTACCAAACTCCACCCTCTCCTGCTTTCTCAAGTAAAAGAAAACTTAAATCTGTGGTTAAAGTAAATTTTTCTGGTCAAACTCAACATAAAATTAAATGGATATGCATAAGTTTGATTTTTATTCTCATGTCTAATGTTAGTTAAAGTATTTAGCTGACTTCAGTCAAATCAGCAGATCCAAACTAAGTTTGATAACTATAGAATACATATGTTTATAAATATTTAAATAGTCGGTGCAATGAATGAGTTCCCCTATCTTGTTTTTCCTTGACACTTCAAGGATCCCACAAAATAGAGATCACAGTACGTATGTGACTATGTGTGTGCATATATATATATATATATATATATATATATATATATATGCATGGCATTGCCAGTTAGAAGTGAATCATATACAAGCCATATATATATGGCTTCAACATCATGGCTCAACCTAAAAGAGGCACTCTTCTTTCCCTCGGATAAGTTGTTTGTATGGATGTATGGGGAACAGTGAGAGGGACAAAAATTACGTATCTACTAGAATTAGCACTTCATAGTATAAATTAAAGGAAATTTTAGAGAACAATGTTTTTGTTTCCGTCACCATTTTTGTTTTCTTCTGGTCTTTTCGGCCACCGGTTTTGAATTGAGAGGATTCAAACCCAACACCATTCACCAGCCACCCCCATCATTTCAGTACTTCTTGTCCTTTTGTTCATATGATTCTTTTCATTCTCCCAATTTCCCTTCTCTTTCTTTTTCTTATTATTCTCCTTTCAACTTTCAAGATTTTCTGTCTAATGTAATTGTTTCAGGCTAGAACGTATTAATCCAACCCAAACTCTATTGATATTTTGAGTGTTGATTTAAATTTTATGTGATTTGGACTTGACCCATAATTAATGTGTTGATCGATGAGTGGGTAGGTAGAATGGATTGACTTGATTCTTTTACAAAGGGGATAAATTTGGACATACTACTATTATCTAAGCTAAAATAATATTTTAAGAAAAAAAAAATACTAAAAGTAATCTAATTACAATTCTTAGATAAATTTACTGAACTTTATAATAATTATTTTAAAAATTATACCCATGATTTTATTAATTGATAATATAATTTTTTTATATTGACATGAATTCTAAAATAATAGATATTTATAATAATATATAATTGTAGACATCATATATATGGATATAAATATTAGAGAAAAGTTTGGTAGGTACCGGATTATTCAAGATTTAAAAAGGAAAATATACGTATAATAGATAATACAATGTAAAAAGAAAAGAGTGAAAAATAAATAATAAGTATTAATGGAGAATATATATTAATAGAACTTTGTCTTTTTATTGAGTAGATCCACTCAATCTACTTGATTGATTAACTCCGTTGATGCAATTCAAAGTAGCTCTTAAATATCAAAAGTTTCAAACAAAAACAAACACAAAAGCTTGAAACTATAGCTAGAGATTGCTATAAAAGAATTAAGAATAAAGCCTACAAATTAGCTAGTAGAGACCAACTATTTAACTTGAGTCACAAGACATCCCACAACCTTGTATGTACATGATGCTAATGAAAACCATTCATATTATACAAATTGTACATTAATTGGTACAACTTTTTTTTTTTTTACATACAAAACGTTATACAATAAAGAAAGATAGAAAGAGATGGGATAAGATATATAATTGATACACAACACTCTTCGCAACACAACAACAAATATATATATATATATATATATATATATAATTGATGTGATGAAGACAAATAAAAAATTATTGTAAAAAAATATAAAGATTTTTTTATAAACAAGTGATCTATTGATATTAACATTATTTAAAGGATATGCAGATGAGAATACTTTGTGATAGTTAAAATGAGGGTGGGGCCAAACTCTTCGGTGTAGGATAAGGAAGATAATGATGAGAAGCAGAGAATTAATAGCTAGTTTTTTTTTTTCTTCTCATATATATGTCATGAGCTTCTTGCATTGCACTTGTATGTTGTAAAATGACAGTTTGCCACACACAGAAGTTTTGAAAAAGTGTCTCTCTCCGACTTTATCACGTTAATCACGCAGTTTCATTTTCTTCATTTCCCAAGTCATCCCTAGCTCCTCTTCCGATTCTCTCCTTGCCGTAGTGACTCGTGAGCTACAGAACTCACATAGAAAATCATCATATTTACGATAAGAGTTTACAATTTACTTGGACAAAAATCAATGATTGATACTTCTTTGGTTCATGTACATATATAATGCTTTATTTGAAGCTAGAGAATGTATCAAAAAATGAGAAAATGTGCGACTTATTTGTAAAACAGAAGAAAAAAGTAGGAAAAGTAGCCCAATTATATATATATATATATATATATATATATATATATATATATATATATAAAATCCTAAAATCAATTCTGAGTCCCAAAATCATAGTAAAATAATGTGTATTTGAATTAGTTTTCATTTTGATCAAAGTCAATTTTATAATCAAATTAGAGGTCAAAGCATTAAATAATTATTTTGAATTTTTTTATTATAATTTTGGAGGTTAAAATTGATTCCAGGAGTACCTAAAACACTAATTAATAGAGAATATTTTGCGGCAATTAATAATAAGTATTAAACTTTACGTGTTAAAAAAAGATGTATCAATATTTTTAAAAATAATGTTAAATATCAAATGGTGAATAATTTATTATTAGTATTATCTTACAAAAAGATATAATATTATTTTATAATAATGTTAAATAAAAGTAAAAAAAAATTATTTTCAACTAAAATATGTCAAATAAAATTTAATTAAAAAATTATTTTAAAATAATATAACATAATAATAATAATTATGTATGTTTAGTGAGATTTTACATTAAGATAATAAATTAAAAAAAACTATCAAATTGAATTAAAATATATGATAAAAAATTGATTTGATTTAATTTATATTTTGATATAATAGGTAAATTGAATCAAACCGAATCTCATTAGTATTTTATGTTTGTTTTGGATGATTTTTTCTTTAAAAATCAAATCAAATACTAATATGAATATTTTTTATATTCTTTAATAAAAATTAATTATTAACAACATCAATGGACACTTCAGGCTTATAACATAACATCTTTCTAAGAATAGAAATTTGCCTAAAAGCGCATATAGTTTTGTTGGGCAAAGGGTTTGCAACAAAAGTGGCGTTTTCTGATTTTATTAAAAGCCAAAGGAATATTGTTGCTATTAACACGAATACTTGTTGTATGAACTGAAGAAGGCTTATATTTATTTCTGTAAATATATGAGACACATATTGTACATTTCACTAAATAAGTTTTACACAAGCGGGGAAGATAGTGCAGTTTGCATGCATACATATTTGATATTTCTTTAGTCATGATGAGTGGGATAAAGGTGAGGAAGAGCATATAATGCTAAGCTTTTCTGCAATTGTGGGGTCTGCGTTTTTTCGCGCAAACAGTGAAAGGGAGGAATAAAGATGACAAACAAGCAAGAAAAAGCAATGCTTCCTGCTTTGCTTTCTCTCTCTCTCTCTGTGTACATGGCACAGTAGAGCAATGAGAGTTGATGCTCAGTGGCAAATAGCACGGATTGAAAGGGCTCACTCTCCAACACTCTAAAAAGCTAAACACAACTTTTATTTATTTTTATGCACAAAAAAAAATCGAACCCTAAGCTTTAGATACCATATTTTTAGTCTCTTATTATTCAAACGTTGACAGTGTTTCATTCAATTCACTTTCAAACCACCACTTTTTCAGACACCACCAAATCACACCACACTGCCACAATAATTACGAATAGTCTTAGCAACATGTATGAGAAAGAAATTAAGAGAGAGAGAGAGAGGGATAGTGAACAGGGCTATAGGGTTTGATACTGCAGGGCTAACAAGTGGCCAAGAGCAGCTAAAGCTACGGCCAGCCACTGCGTGTTTTGTGTAGCGTTGATCAGAAACTGAAGAGCCTGAGTCTCAGTTCTCTCTCTCTCTCTCTCTGATAAACAAAGATCAGAGGAACACGCTGAGGCAGTAGCTAGTGAGTAGTGATGTTTGTTGTGTAAGTTTTGGATATATCAACTGAACATAAAACAAATCAAAGATATCACATTAAATTCTCCCCCATTTTCAAATCACACAACAGGCCAAAAAAATTCCATCACAGATCCCAATGACACAGTATTGAGGTAAACGGTAACATTATACGCTTTTCAATTAGCCAAGCTTAATTATTCATGTGAACGTACGCCATATTTAGAGAGGAAACAATAGAATAGAGGTAACTCTCCAATTCATAAAAAAATAGTTAGAATCCGACTTAGTTTAAAACAATTATGAATAATAGAGAGGTGCGGATAAAATTTTCAATTAATCAATATTTATAAATAGAAAAGGTGGATTGAATAAAGATTTTTCTATAAACTAAAATTAGTTTTTGAACAAGTTAAAATAAAAGAACCTCTTAAAAAATTAATTTAATCATAAGCTAATTTTAACAAAATTTTATTTTTTCTCTTAGTAATACTAACAGAATCCGATTGCAAAAAAAAAAGGAAGTATCAAACCATTGGTTTTGAAATTAAATCACCATTTCCTTTTAGTCGTCTCAATGTCTCATTTCTTGTGCTTTCCATTCAAAATTAGCACATCTAAAAAACAACTACTAAAAGGGAATGTAGATATTTGAAAGAATAGGAAAAAATAATTGTATGACCCGTTATTAATTAATTTTGAATTAAACTGAAAAGAGAGGAAACAGGAGAAGGAAACAGTTATATCGATCCAATCTACAATAATGGACTAAAGTATTGAAGGGCACAAGGCAGCATCCAATATTAATTAAGAAAGTAAGAATTTGGACAATTGATCATGAACATATCTAGCTGAAATTGAAGAGTATATGAACACATTATGGTCTTAACTTTCCCATCTGTTACATTTATGTTCCTTTGAAGCCAACGTAAAGAACAAGAGTGAGGACTGACATAACTACCATATACCTAAAGGAGTTTAAGACAATTAATTATCAGAGAGTTGGCCTAATATTAATTTCTTCCAAAAGTTAATAAACAAAAGATCTAGCTTATACCACTCTACCTCTTTCTCAGTCCTCTTTATCCTCCTCCCTCGTGCTTTCACATCTTCTAGTAAGCTAGGGCAAAGCACTATATTGCTGCGGCACATCACCCCAAGCATGGACACCACCGCTACTCCAATTGCTCGCATTATCATTCCCTGGGCCACCACTACTAGTTGTAGGTGTAGGAGTCACTGAGGCATAAGAATTCCCAAAGAACCACTCGGTTGAAGGCGTGTGTGTGTCCCCACTTGAACCTTGTTCTTTTCTGGAGTTCCCAACTGGGAAAGTCCCTGGCTTTGAAATCTCAAGGTTCTGAAACATAATGGGTTGTGGTTTCTGTGCCAGGTTCTCAATCTGGTTAACACCACTATGATCTTTCTGGTTGTTGTTGTCTCCACCAAAGAGCATTGCCAATCGCTGCTGCTGCAGCTTCCAGTGCAAGTCCTGGTTTATAGAACTCAAAGACTCAATGGAAGAGGCAAGGCCACTATGAACATTCAAAGAGCTCATACCTTGGATTGCACCATTGTAAGAAAAAGGGTAATTATTGAGAGCAGCAAAAGAACTTGATGGGGTGGTGCCAGGAGAAGGATCAAGGTTGAAACATGAAGAAGCACTAGAAGTGTCTCCAAAAGAGGAAAAGTGGTTGTAAGGGGTTGGAGGGTGATGATGGTGAAGCCTAGGGAAGGGTAACCCTCCAAGGTGAAAGTCCATGGAAGGAGAAAGAGAATGAAGGAATTTGAGGCCACCAAGTTCTGAAGAGGAGGAACCAGAGTCTTTGGAGTCACATGAGAGCCTTGATGACTTCACCTTCTTGTTCTTTCTACAACCACCGCCAATAGGGACGTTGCGCAAAGCCCCACCTTTTGTCCAGTATCTTCTACATGTCTTGCAGAAATGCCTTGGCTGTGTGAGGCTGTAGTTGTTGTAGTAGCAGAATTTGGTGTTAGGTGAGTCACATCGTGGACACTTGAGACCTTGCTCTTGGGGCCTTGTGGAGGAGCTTTTTCTGCCACCACCGGAACTTTGAGTCTCTTGGTCTTTTGCTGTGGCAGGCTTTGGAGGTGGTGTGTCATCGGGTGACATCTTTTGAGAGAGGAAAAAGTGGTGAGAGAGGTGAAAGAAAGTTAAGTTTTTTGGCCTTGTGGGGTGGGAAAGTTAGCTAGTTTCTTCAGTTTCCAGTTTCCTTTTGCAGAGGCAAAGATACTCACCAATTGAATGATTTCATGCATGAGGAAAAGAAATAGAAGGAAGGAAAGGAAGGGAGGGTCTTGTGTGTCTTTGATGGGCACCTGTGATCCTCATCAAAGAGGGTGATTGGGAACTAATAAAATGATGTATGAGGTTGGGTAACTGGTCTTTTTCAGATCCAATGGAATAAAGAAAGATGTGTCTCTATACACATAATTGTATGGTGTAGAGAGAGAGAAAAGGGCACAGATGTCACTAGAAAGTTGGTAGTGTAAGATATATATACTAGAGAGAGAGAGAGAAAGGGGTGGGGAGAAGGGGGGAGATGATCCTAAACAGTTGTGTCAGTATGAGTGATCCACTACTATAGTATACTAGAACAAAACTATTAGAGCTGAGGGGGAACAAGTCCTTTTAATATGGTTATTAAATAATGATAGAAGACGTGTATTGGGGTTTGAGGAATGACAATATGGGTAATCAAGTTTTTAATCATGTACATTTACAGCAAATTAATGTCCAATCCATTATCCAAATACTAGCGCCAGTATAATTACTTTTGTATTGCGTTTGCGTAGTAAGAAAACGTAACTTTCCCTTCTCAGCTGGGACATGTTTAACAAACTTTTTCGTCATACATGCAGGTCTTTCTTTTTCTCTTTTTAAGTTATATATACGTGGATTTTGACACTTGTGTTTTTGTCTACTATTGTAAAATTTCTAGCCACAAAACATTTTAAGAGGACCAAAATTATTTTGACTTTACTCTTCCAAAATTAAATGCTCTTGCAACTGATTTCGTAACCAACACGTATAAATGTACCAAAAAAACAGGTGCATCAATAAACATTTCTATAGGAATTAATAAGTTAAAGGCATATATTTCAATCTCTTAACAATTAAGTGTAAGTAACCAATATTTCTCAAGTAATTAATTAAACCCTCCGGTTATTGTCTTTGAACATAGCATTAACCACCCGTAGAGCCGGCAATCCAGTGTTACTTGTTTCTTTCATCAGAGCAGTTAAGTGATAAAAATAATGGAGGCTAGGCAAGCAACACATAAAAATGAGGCTATAGCATAAATGAAGAATATGAAAAGTAAGGGATTTAATAATTAAGATGGTACGTGACCTACAGAGTAGTAATATATAAGAATAGAATATGTATAAGCTACAATTGGAACCAGCTAGAATAAACAAATGATAGGGGCAGTAGGAGTAGAGAGGATGGAACGTAGGATGGGGAAGAGAGAGCTGAGTCAGTAAAGGGAAACATAGCAACAGCACTGGATGCTCTCTGAACACTGCCAACAGCTTGTCTATTTCTTTCTTTGAAACGTCCCTTTTGAACCAAAGATTAACTGCACCTCTCTTACTTTTTCATGAAGAATCCCCAATAAAAGTTCACACGTGTAATATATATATATATATATATATATATGTGTATATAGATACACACATATTTTCCCCTAGCTATCCCTCTAATCTAGCTTATCTAATTAGATTAACATCATTAGCTTTTAGTTAATTGCAGTGAACTTGTGGTCTATTTTGGCCAGCAGCATATAGCACTGCTCCATTATCAATGATATGTGTGCATCTGGCCCGCCTTACCACAACCCTTTTATGCCACTTAATTGAACAGCAGATTGAGTAAAAGTAGTACATCCCCTTGAAAAGTCTTGTTCAGTTACAAGTGGAAAGGTGATTAATTCATTGAACTCATAGATCATGTTATTTTATTTTTAAAACTTTTAAAGTAGAAAATGAAAATCATAGAATGATATTATCAAGCACAGGGAATCAATTGGTATAAGATTTTGAATTTAAATATTTTGAGGAAAAAGAGTATTCTTATGGTCAAAAACAAAAAAAAAATCATAGAATGATAAGCACCAATAGAATAGACTAGACACAAACACTAATTAGTTTGTTTTGCTCCACAACCATTAAAAAAGAAAAGAAAGGAGGAAAAAGAAGAAGAAGAAGAGAGAGAGAGAGAGAGAGAGAGAGAGAGAGAGAGAGAGAGAGAGAGAGAGAGAGAGAGAGAGAGAGAGAGATGGAGGAGGAACTGATTTCAATTCAATTCAATCCAGTCTGCTTGACGTCTGTTTCTATATTTGAGTCTGACATATGGAAGGAAGTACGATTGTGAAAACCCTCATAACTGCAAAGATACCAATCAATAACAGGACTTTAACGGTCGTGATCAACCATTTACCCTGCTTGTCTTGTTGTAGATTAGTTGATAGAATGGAATACCTTTCTGGGAACCAGGAGATATCTAAAGCATAACGTGCAATAGAAAAAAAAAAAAAAAAAAAAGAAGATTTACTTTGAGATTACTATGCAGCATGCAGCACAAGCCAGGAGGACACAGGTCTCTGATTGCCGGCTATTCCCAGAAGCCAATCAAATACCCTTTTGCAAATTATTATTAATAATGGATCATTTATAAAGTAAAAATTAATACTATAATAACTTTGAAATGCATGTGTACATATATTTATTAACACTTTCTGAGGCTCATTTCTAATAATAGAATGCATAGTTTTGAGTTTTGGCATTAAAGATGGTAAATATAGAAACGATAATCACTTGAAACAACAAGTGTGATTGATCACACAGCTACGTAGGTAGCAGCAAGTTAGAGATGGAACCAAACCACCGACCAATTCTTGTATTGTATGGTTGTGAAGAAACGTGCACGCCGTAGGATTACTAGCTCTACGCACGCTGAAAAACAGAGAAAGAGAGAGAGAGAGAGGAACACGTGAGAGAGGTGGCTGGATTCCCGTGAGACCACCAAACCAAAAACCATAACCCATACATACATTATTACGTACATAGGACTAGGAACAAGGTTTCCTCCAAAACGTTACGTCTCACGAGCTATATCTTCTCGGATATTCTACCTAATAACTACTTCCTACTCCTTCAACATTAATTCATAATTTTCAGTTTTTTTAGCAGATAATTTTAGTTATTTGTTTTAATCTAATATTGATATAAAATAATTTCTTTCAAAAGCGATAACTAAACTTTATTAAAAAAAAAGTGACTATATATAAAATAAATCATTCTTCTCTTAACATAATTTATTTTATATTTAAAATTAAGATTACAACCTTAGACATCTTAATTAAAGAATAAATCATTATCACTTATGTTAATTATTGTTGATTAATTTTCAATTATTTGAATATGCTGCGAATAAACAAAATACAAATTAAATAATAAGTTTGATTGGATCAGGTAACTTCATAGGTAGAGCATAAAGCAGGGAAGACTAAAGTACAACTATATATTGCATTCTCTTGTTTCAAAGGTTTTTCTTTTCTATTCAAGTGGGATTTGGGCTCCACTAAATTATTGAGAGGGCACTTTAAAAAGCAAGGTACAATATAATGATTAATAATTAAGAACTAACACATGAAATTATAGTTAAATTTAAATTTTATTAAATATATTTAATTTTATCAGATATTTTTAGTTATTGATTTGCTAATTATAATTAATTATGATTACAAATATATTTAAAACTCCGTTTATCTAGGAAAGAAAGATGTTTTTAATTTACTGCCGTATATGAAAATTTAAAATTTAAAATTTAAATTAAATTTAATTCAAATTAAGAAATAGTATTCTATTAAAAGAAATAAAAAATAGTATACAAAATTTAATTGTAGTAAAAGTATATTGTGACCTAACGAGGATAAGGGTAACTGATAAAAACATTTTTGTTTTAGAAAGAGGACTAATTTGACGCTGTCATATAAGCATTTTTGTAACACAGTGGTTCCACATGGTAACACTTAAGAAAGTTATGAAGTATTTTTTAATATAATGATAAAAAAAATCAAAGTTTTAATTATAACAAGAATCATAAAAAAATTACAATAATTAAAAGTGAAAAACGGTATCTTTACGAGAACAACAAATATTGGATAAAATTTAGATACATTTGTGTTTTTAATATTATTTTTAATCAGAATTAATTAGAATTTTATCTTAGAATACTTTTAATGCAAATATTTGTTATGATAATTAGCAAGATAAAACTTCCATTTTAATCAGAAAACAACAACATCAATAGTGCATAAAAGAAAAGATTTCTCTCTGTAAAAAAAAAGAAAAGAAAAGAAAAACTTTCTCCATAAATATTTAACCCGATGCTGTGTTGAATTTCGACCAGTATTTTAAACACGGGATACTGAACAAACCAGACACAATTAATGTAGAAACAATTATAAGTGGATAAAAATTTAGCAAGACTTTAATGGTAGGCATTTATGCATTGAAAACATGATCGATCTCTTCTTAGATTTGACCAAATTAATTTTATATATTATATATCAGTATTTTTAGATTAGATAATGGCATGATGAATCTTCACGTGATTTGATTGGAGAAGAGGAGTACTAATCAGCTATCTATATGCAATATGTGAACAAGTTTAGATTGGGTGAACACTGAACAAAGGACAACTCCATGATTCCTCTCTTGTTGGAGGAATTTCACAAGACACCTAATGGGGGACACATTGGTACTGTAAAGAGTAAAAGACTTTGAGCAGAATATGAGAGAAATTTTGTTTTTTGGAATGGCATGCATGTTTAGTGACGTAAGTGGGCCAAAAGCCATTCCGAATGGGAAAAAAAAACTCCGTATTAGCTGTCACTGCCGGTCTTAAATCCGTGAATAATTCCATCGTCGGTGAATATTATCAATGATTTTTAAAAAATTGGGTAATACTGAAGGCTAAGTTCACTGTAATTTCTTGGGGGAATGAAGTGGAATATTAGATGTTTTTTAGTGTGATTTATAATGCAATTTGAATGGTCGTAGGTAATTTGATGATTGAACCCTATATAGGTAATATGTATGTGGCGTAAGAAGGAATGAAATTTGATTTTTTTTTTTATGGGATTTATATAGAGAGCCCGCTAATTCACAATAATAAGATTATCTTCTTCAGTTCCTTCTTATGTTGTAGACGAAAATTAAAAGAGAGGAGAAACAATTTATTACAAAAATAATTAAAGAGAGAAATGTGCGGTTAAAGCTGGAAAGCTAAGGAGAGAAGAAATAAGTCCACGAAAGGATAGAGAAGAGTTACATTAGAGATTTAGAGTATTCAGTTCCAATTTATAGCGGATTATTAACCATATACCTAGGGGGTTTTTAGGCAACATGATACTTAGGCTAATTTCGATCAAGTCATTTCACTTTGTTTTTTACTAATGAAAAAATTTATTTAATTATTTAGTAAAAAATAATAAATAGTAACATTTTTTAAATATTAGTTGAATTAAGGTTTTATCTTATAACTTTTTTATATTATATTCAATTTTTATTCTTAAAATACTTATTTAATTTTCTTGGTATCTTTAAATTAAACAAGACTTTATTATTTTAAGCATTGTACTGTTAGTTTTCATATATATATATATATATATATATTACACGGTTTATTTTAACCATTCTACTACTATAATATTTAATTTATCATTAAAATATTATATTTCACTAATGATAAAATGCTAGATTTATTTGATTTTTTTATTTTTTAAAAATATTTTCATGTTAGATTATTTATTTTAATTTTTACGTTGATCATCATGACAAAAATATAATGTCTACTTAACTATATGTTTTTTATTTATTAATTTTAAACTTTATTAAAAATGGAGATATAGTAGAAAATTAATAATAGAATACTCATTATGAAACAAATGTAATAAGTGAAAAATGTAACAAAAATAATTTATCTATAAATAGAAACTACAAGAGTTAAAAATTAAATAAAAAGATAAAATTATAACACCTCAAAGTAAATTTTTGTTCATAAAATAAAGTTTAAATTTATATAAAAATATCATATAAATATGTCTATTTTTATCATTTTATATTTCCAGTTATTCCAATAAGTAATTTTATTGGATACTAATTATCATTTAATAATTAAACTAATTTAATAGATTTTAGCTACCAAATTTTAGTTTTTAGTTATCAGCTAATTTTTTCACTTTTTATTAGCTTTTTAGTTGGTATTCTCAACTATAACCTTAATTATTATAGTATATTAGTTTATACTTACAGAAACCTCAATATTTTAAAATTATTATGTGATATTATATGTAAGTGAGGTTTAGAATATAGTTTAGTAATCATGCACCTAAAAAATTTATAATATATATCATTCAATATTAAATAATTGTTGTTATGATTGCAAGATGCCCTGGCGTCTTTTTGGGTGAGACTGCATGTACAAGGCCCGTGATTGCAACATGGCCCAAAAAAGAATAAAAAACTTTAATGTGAGATTTTTTTTTCAATTTTCTTATTAGTAACTCTTTTTCAAAATTCTTTAAATTCCTAAAATTTCAACTTATTCAACCATAAAAAGTAACAAAAATTTTAATTTTGAAAAAAAATTAAATCCTATTTGTATGTAAATCAATGTTTATATATAGATGTAAGAAGATTTATTTGGAAAGTAAGAAATTTTTTTTAACATTTCTTCGTCTGTAAAGAATTGTCAATGTGAACATAGCAAGACAAAAGACTGATTTTTTAGGTGAACTGATTGGACTCACTTTGACACCTTATTCCTTTGGAATGTTTTTAAACTTTAAAAAAATAATTAAAATTTCATAATTAATATTCATTGATGATTAAATCCATTGCAATTTTATGAAAGTCCTAACCCTAATAAAGTTGTCATTACTTAAAAGGAATTAATTAGTATTAATTATACTAATAAGATGTATTTATTTTTTGATAATTTATCACTTAAAAACTTCATAATTAAGTATGTTTGACATGAAACAATTTTGAGATGAATATGACCTCCTCAAAATTGAAGTTTTATTAGAAAGTGTTACAAATGAGGTTAAAACATGCTAAAAAAAATCTTATATTTATTTGTATGAACAATAATTAATCTTAAAAGCAATTAGGTATTACAAGTAGTATTAGAGTTGATTATTGATATCTTGAAAAAAAAATTACTACTTGGAGACAGTTCTAGCCAATGAAAGATTCTAACCAACAATAAAATCAAATAAAATTTCCTAACACGTCGGTTCTCAAATCTCAACGGCGTTACACCCATTATATTACCGATTGTCTAAAAAATCACCGTAATAACAAGAATTTTTATAGTGATCAACGTTTTCTATTTAAGTGTACAAAAAACCATCTATTTTCAATCCAAATACGAGTATTTGCAAACTTTTAACGCCTACCTCACATCTCAATTAGACTCAAGTCTAGCTTGTGAGACTTGAGTACTTAACGTGAGACTCATGTATTTTGACTTTATTAGGCCCAAAACGAAATTTTAAGTGGTTTAGTCTTTTCTCTCAAATTTAGTCAGAGTTATGATTCATTTATAAAAGTCAATGTTAGTTTTAAAACACTAGATGGATAATTGGAGCTAGACTTGGATAAGATAGGAAGAATTTGTGCTATATATATACAACTAAGTTGCACAATACTATGTTACACAACTATTGGAATAAATGGTTAATTTTTCTTTTGGGACTCAAGAATTAGACATCACCAGGCTTTCACTAATTCAAAATAAATTGTTAATACTTTTTTGTTTTATATATGTTTTCTTAAAAATTAATTACCATAGTTTAATCAGTAAAAAAAACTTAATACAATTTTTTTTTCAAGTTCACGGGAAACAATTTTTTACACCGTGCATCACTATGCGACATTGGAAAAGGCTCTGGGCATGTGATTCGTGAATTTACTTAAGAGACAAAACCTTTTTATATTTACTGAAGTATTTTTGTATGCACAAAATTTAAATTTAAAAACTTTAATTAAGGAGAATTAAACTATAGGTTAAAAAAAGCATTTCATAAAATATAATTTCAATCAATAATGTTTTATATAAACAAGGAAAATTCTCTACTATTTATTTATGACTGTGGAATCTGTATTAACTTTTTTCTCTTGGACTTCATGTTAATTTCTTTTTAACATACAATATGAATAAATGCAGAAAGGAAAAAGAGAAGTAGGAGTAGTAAATATAATAAAGGGTACTCGTACTAGCAATACGATACCATTGATTCGTACCTTCATTTATTATATCGATGGAAATTAATGTTAACGACAAAATCCAGAAGCATACTTTTCCTTACCCCAAATATTAAGGTTCGTCAAATGAACAATCGCTATCACTTCTGATATGAAACAAGGGGTTGACTGAATCTGAATGTCATAAAAGAAAATATTACCAGTATATAATATAAGAAAAAGGGTAAAATACCTAAGTTGTGTCCTTTTTCTTCTCTTTGATGTAATGTATGGTTATTGTTATTGTAGACAGCTACGTATACAACAGCACCAGCAGCAATATTATCATCTGCATGCACTGCAGCAAGCTTCACTGTCAACTGACGATAGATACTGGTGCTGCCTGAATACGAAGCCGTCTTTGATTCTTATATTATATCATATCTTAATAAATGAAAATAATGTGAAAACCGATGAATGAGCGTGCTAGCTTCAGTGCTACTATGTCCCCTATTACTGAATAGTTTCTCCCATATCCAAACTCTCTTCATGCTTGCTGCTGCTGCTTAATAACCCCCTTTCATATGTTCATGCATGCCACCATTCTACCCTACCCTGCTCACATTGTCGATCACTATCTTCATTATTTATGATACATTGATACTGTTTTGGACACACACGAGTACTTGCTATTAGATACATTTGGAGTCGTGTACTTCATCTCATGCCTCATTCTTCTCTATACATAATTAAATATTGTAAAAAAAAGTATACTCTAGCTTATATATTACCTAGCCTTGATTTTTCTCTAATAATTTATTGTTGAATGTTTAAGGTTTATTTGGGGGTTTTGACGATTAAAGTACACTTACCCATAGTAGGTTTATTTGGACACACGTTTATTTTTTGTTTCTTATGTTTTTATAGTAATATAGTTATATTTAAAACATAAATTAATAGTAATATTAGTGGTAAAAAAATTTAAATGCAATTTTAGTTCCTTTACTTTCAGATTTGTGTAAGTTTGGTTTCCATGTTTCTTTTGTTTAATTTTAGTAGTAAAAGAGATTTCTCCCAATAGAGGTATCACTTCAAAAAAAAACTTCCGTCATTATTAATGATCAAAAGTCGTTGATAATGGCCATAACACTCTAATGCAAAATCTAGTCAAATAATGTATCCATAAAAGAATTCGGTAACAAAGAAGAAAAGGCAGTCAATAAATTGGTTCTCACCAAACGACCAAAATATGACATTTATAGCCAGATGAACTGTCGGTATTTACTAACAAAGTAAAACTGTCAGTAATTATATATCAATAGTTAGATAATAAGTAAAAACATAGAAATTCGTAAAAGCTTTTACTTACTGATCGATGGCTTAATAATCAGTAACAACAAAGAAGTTTTAGACCATTAATATATTCAAGTTCAAAACAATTACTATATAAAAGGTTTCTGCTCGAGTAAAAAGCAAACTAAACAATACCAGCTATTATATATTATGATTTGCATTCCAAAAATAAATAATCAAACTAAATGAAAGCCATGCAATGAATGCCCTTCTTATAACCTCCCAACAGGGCAACCATTGCCTATGATAGCTTTCTGAGCCCGAATTCCATATTTTAGGCACAGCTAGCCTTATACTGCAATTAATTTTTTTTGTCTTAAACTGTCATAGGATTGTGTTGTGCAAAGTTTAAGTTGGATTTCGACCGTGTAAGTCTAAATATGTTTTGCATTTTGCAAGATGTCAGCATAGTCTATAGAATACGTAATACGTCGCTATTTGTTTCATAATAATAATAATAATAATAATAATAATAATAATAATAATAGTAGTAGTTCATTTTTATATTTTTAAATAAAAAGACACATTCCATGTAAATATATTATTTAGATTAAAGCAGACATCTCCATTTAAACAATTTAATATTAATTTTATAAAAATCAATTCAACAAAACTTTAAACAATCCAATAAGAGGCAGGGACCTTAGTGACCCTTTACGTGTATATATATATTTATAAGAAAAAATAAAATTAAAAAATATTAATAAAAAAATGTATTTTTGAGCTGATATTTATTTAATTTTTTTAATAGTGGACCATTTCTCTAATTTTATATAAAAAAATTAATAATAAATATTTTTGTTAAACTTATTATTTATTAAAAGATAGATATTTAATAATTGTGTAATTATTTTTTGAACTCTCTTTTTAATATACTTTTAGATCCGTGTCTGCATACGAGCATTGAGCCTATTACTATCATATATAAGCCGTCTTTCTATGTTTACCTTAGTCTTTTTATGAAAACATAAAATTTTAATGTAACTTTAAAACCTATATTACACAAAGTCATAAAATAAATCAAGAAAAAATATATTTTTTTCATGTTAAAATAGTTATGACTTGCAATGAAATTATTATATTTTAAATGTAATAAACATACTGTGTTTTTGTAAAAAAAAAAAAATACTACATTATTATATATCATTAATAAGTTATGTAAGGTTTAAATTACATATATACACAATAAATAAATTAACTTTTTTTAAACATATACTTTAGCCATTTTTAAAAAAAGTTTAAATGTATGGTATTATAATAATAAAAATTGAAGTTAAAAATAAATTAAATCTGTTCATCCTATACTCATCGTTTGATGATCCACCCACATCATCCATTTTGGCACCAATCATTCGCAAGAATCAGGATTGAAAGTTAGCAACAGATTCGGTGTGGGGTGCACTGACCCATGCTGTTGAGCAATGAATGGACTCTCTCACCTTTTCCGAAAATTGATTTAATGTGATGTGGGCTAATGGCACCTTTGAAATTAGACTTTAAAGGGAATTGATATTTGTATCAGCCTTATTGTTATTGGCCCCCCTACTATATGCCCGAAAATACTAAAATATCCTTCCTTTTTTCTTTTCTCTCATAATTGGCACCACTCTCATGTATTTCAAGTTCAATGGAATGGTATTTTCATTATGGATATTATCACAACCGAATCACAATTCTAAATTTTTTTAACTAAAAGTAAATTCATAACAAAATTGTGATTTTATTATATTTTTTAAGCGAAAATAATTATTTAATGAAAACTTGTTTTCAGGTACAAAATTTAAAATGGAATCGTATTTTCATTTTGCACACAAAATATGTTCTAAGTTCCACTGTGAAAATACGAACAACATTATACGTGATAAAACGACTTGTCTAATCTTTCAAATTTTGCGTTTTATTTTAACAAAAGATCCATACCTTCAATGCTTTAGAACCTAGAACAATATACTTGAAATAGCACGTTAATGATGATTACAAAAAAAATGTTAATAACAACGTTCCTTGCTACTTATACAACACTGAAACTGGTTCATAATTTTTTTCAGGGAAACTGGTGGAAAAGATGTGGCATTCAAAGTGTTGTATTGTGGGGTGTGTCACTTTGACCTCCACATGGTGAAGAACGAATGGGGCTTTTCCAACTATCCACTAGTCCCCGGGTATATATACATTAATTATACTTTTATACCAATATGCCTACAATGACACTCTCGATTTCAGTCATAGAGATAGTTCACAAGGCTATACTATTGTCTATCAAACATATATTGAACTGTAATATCAAGAAACAAATTCAGTTTGATTTTAATAACGTAAGAAATAATGGTGCAGGCATGAGGTAGTTGGTGTAGTGAAAGAGGTTGGAAGCAAGGTAGAAAACTTCAAAGTTGGGGACAAGGTTGGTGTAGGATGCTTGGTTGATTCCTGCCGCACCTGCCAGAACTGTTGTGACATTCTTGAGGATTATTGTCCACAATTTACGCTCACATATGGTGCAAAGCATAAAGATGACACCATCACATATGGAGGCTACTCTGACTCAATGGTTGCTGATGAGCATTTTGTGATTCGCATTCCTGATAGCTTACCACTTGATGCTGCTGCAACTCTTCTTTGTGCTGGCATCACTGTGTATAGCCCTCTCAGATATTGCACTAGACAAGCCTGGTTTACATGCGGGTGTGGTTGGTCTTGCTGGACTAGGCCACACGGTTGTCGAGTTTACCAAAGCTTTTGGTGCTAAGGTCACAGTAATAAGTACTTCACCCAGCAAAAGGGATGAAGCAACACAACATCTTGGAGCTCACTCTTTTCTAATAAGCCATGACCAAGATATATATATATATATATATATATATATATATATATGCCAATGCCATACATTTGGAATATTGTGAAAATATCTACTATCACTCGTGATCTTCAGCGATATATATATTTTGACCTAACACCTAATAAAAAACGTTGTTAAATTTTTTAATAATGTTTAAAAAATATTACAAAACATATTAGTAATATTTATTTATATTTAACGATATTTTTTAAATATTGTCAAAAAAAATTTAATCACATTTTTATTAAATATTAAAAAAAAAGTGTTGGTAAAAGATCCGTAGTAATCAAAATACACACATTTATCTCAATTAACTAATGTTGATAATTTTGTGGGGTGCAATGGGGACTTTGGATGGTATTATTGACACAGTTTCTGCTGTTCATCCACTCTTACCTCTCATGGAAAGCTTGTAATGGTTGGTGCCAGAGAAGACTCTGGAGCTTCCAGTCATTCCTTTAATTATGGGTAAGCATATGATTTAGTGTAAACTACTACATCGAGAAATTGGGGAGTTTTGAATGAGATCAGCTAGCTACTCTGATCAACTACTCCGCTCACACACATCAACTCCATCATAATATAATTATGGTGTTTGAACTTGCTTCTATTAATTGGGTATTTATACCACTCCGGCCTCATAACTCTTTCATTATCATCTCAACACATACATCTTCCATCCAACTATATAGCAAAACACTCTATGGCGCGGTGTGAATCTCTTTCCACGACCATGCCCCTGAATGCAAATATATTAATAGCACTTATATTCCTTGCATTTGCAATCACGGCTACCACTTCAACTCGAATCCTTGATGAAATCGAAACACCAGAAGAACCCAACACTGCTGCCGAATCCCCTGTTGTCTCTCCACTTCCACTTGTTGCAGCATCCCCACTAGCGGAAGTCAACGGCGTTGACCAACAACATCACACGCTCTCACTTTTCATGCACGACATTCTGGGCGTTCGCGAAACCCAACGGAGCAAACCTTCCTCTGAACAACGGCGTTCCACAGAACAACAACAACCTTCCTTTCCTCACCGGACTGGGCGGTACCACGGCCAACGTCTTCAACAACAACAATAACAACAACAACTTGCTCAACGGCGGGACCGGTTTCCCGGTCACTGACACTGCAGAAGGTCATGTTTGGGACAATGACTGTCTTCGACGATGAGCTCACTGAAGGGCACGAGTTGGGTTCGGGTTTGGTCGGGAAGGCGCAAGGATTTTACATTGCCAGCGCTGTCGATGGAACAAGTCAGCTTATGGCTTTCAGCGCTGTCGATGTAAGAATATATTATAGTACGCTAACCACAAATTCCTTCAAAGATAATTTCGACTATCATGAGGCAAAAGGAAGACAACATTCAAAACGTGCTAACCTAATTTTTCAACTTATCAAATAGTTATGGTTGGAATCACAATTTCTATAACCACTCAGTGAATAATGATAATTTTTACGAAATTCAAATAAATTGTTGTTGTTGTTGTTGAGGGTGAAACTTGGGACTGGGAGTGAGATAGTTGATTGGAGAATAGCAGTGGCACGTAGCTCAATTGAGTAACTACAGATTTAGATGAAGGAAGAAAAGGAAAGCTTAGCTAGTTAGCTTAAGAGGGTGGCAAAATGTAGAAGCCATGTACGAGAGTGGCAAAATGTTCATGTTGAAAGTGATGGTGGTGGGAGAGGAAAAAAGTAGGGATGATAAAATGGGCGGATCCAAACTCGCTATCAATTTGATCGAGTGGAAGGAGAATTCAACCATCAACCCGTTCTGGCCCGTCTCACCTAATTTATACTAGTAGTTGTTTAGGGTTTGAGTTGTCATTTTATATCCTTTTAAGTTTATAATATTGTTTAAAAATTAAAATATATATTTGTTATTTTTTTATATTATTTTATAAATTTAATTTCTCTAATACTTATAAAAAAATTATATTAAAATCAAATTTAAAATAAACAATTGATATGCTTTATGTTTTTTAACTAAATTTGTTCCTCTTTAAAAAAATCTCTTTATTCATTTAGGATAATTTAATTTTTTTTTATTTTAATAACTGATATGCATAAATAGATTTTGTAATTAAAACATATATAGGAATTATTAATATTCTCCTCTTTTATGATTTTTTTTTGTGTGAATCATTAGAATTTTAGTATCTTCTAAGTTTTTGTGCAGTAAATGCCCAAACTATTAGATTTATACTGTTTTTGTGATTTTTTTTTTGTAGAAATACAAATAAGGGATTGAAAGACACCAAACTTGCTTAGTGAACTGTAGTCGCTTAGCGGAAAGATTCTGCTTAACGTGAAAAAGATGTTTGAAGAGTTTGAAGTCATGCGAAAAGGCATTTAACGTCCAGTCACTTACTCGCGCTTAACACAAAAATTGTGAAAATTTGATATTAGAATGATCTTTAAGTGAAAAAGAGGAGAAAAAGAGGGGGAGGAGAAGAGAGACATAATACAGAATCCTAGAACTTGAGGAAGATGAAGAAGACAACCATTGGGAGTCATTCAGTGTCCACACATTCATCTTCCTTCCATTCCTCTTCATATTTCCATCATTTTTTTATAGTTAAGTTAAAATATAAGGTTATTTTTAAATTGAAACAAATAAGGCATTTAGAAGATTAAATATACACAAGGATATTTGAAATAATTGAGAGAAATAATTTTTAGTTGCTTATAAACAATATTTTTTAACGAAGTTTTAATTATGTTCAAGGGGCTGCAAGAAGAAATTTATTTCTTTTCCTACTAAGGAAAAAAAAAACTCATCAAGCTGTTGAATTACGCTTGAATTTCATTCTCATAATTTCCATACAATGTTATTAGAATATTTTTATAAGATTGATTTAGTAATTGAAAAAAAAATGAAAAAATTGAAGGTTTAATTTTTTTATTAATAAAAATTAACAAATAACTTTGTCGATTAAAAAAATATTAAAATATTGTTGAGAATACGAGGGATGGTATCAATGTAAACTAGGTTATATGCAAAAGAAAAAATATTATTCAAGACATGACCTAACAAAAATACATAATATAAATCGAAATCAATAGTTCCATGACAAGTGGCAGGGTTGAAAGTTATCACATCTCTCTCCCCTTTTGTTATTTACTATCTACTAGTCGCCCACGGTTCGTTCTCTGAAATGTAAATCGTGCAATATTTAAGAGCTTGGTCTCAGAATTTCAGTGTGTTTCCAATATCAATAACAAATCGATATTTAACATCTGCTTTAAGGAGGCGCTCCATTGCTGTGTTGACATAGTCCATAGGAATGACTTCAATGTCAGGTTTCACATTGTGTTTCGCTGCAAAATCAATCATTTCTTGCGTCTCCATTAGCCCTCCAATCAGAGTGCCAGCAACTATCTTTCTCCCTGCCAATTATGTGAAATAGTAATTAAGTTAATTAGCATCAAAGTCTTCATTTTAATCTTTACATGTGCCTACATCTACTTAAGTTTTGCACTAAACTATCCTTATGAACCATCACATATGCTTTCATGTGGGCATATAAGGTGGATTGGGTTGTTAAGGGAGAAGAGGAGAGGAGAAAGGCCGCATGTTCTATCCACTAAAAAAAACTAACATTTGTCGATAAATATATATATATATATATATATATATATATATATATATATATATATATATATATATATATATATATATATATGCTTCATGTGCTCTGCATTCTACATAGGGAAATATGTTTCACATGCTTACCCGCAAGTAAAGGAAAAACAGGCAGTTCCAGAGGCTTCTCCGGTGCACCAACCATTACAAGCTTTCCATGAGACTTGAGCAAACCAATGAGAGGTAAGAGAGGATGAACGGCAGAAACTGTGTCAATAATACCATCCAAAGTACCCATTGCAGCCTACAAAGTTATCAACATTAGATAACTGAGAGAAATGTGTGTATTAATATTTCCACGGTCCAAATTAATGGATGGCATAATATAATTAAGTACCTGCATCTGATCTTGGTCCCGGCTTATTAGAAAGGAATCAGCTCCAAGATTTTGTATTGCTTCTTCCTTTTTGTTTGGTGAAGTACTTATTACTGTGACCTTAGCACCAAAAGCTTTGGCAAACTTGACAGCCATATGGCCTAGTCCACCAAGACCAACCACACCCACATGCAGACCAGGCTTGTCAAGTCCATAATATCTGAGAGGGCTATACACAGTGATGCCAGCACAAAGAAGAGGTGCAGCAGCATCAAGTGGTAATCTATCTGGAATGCGAACCACAAAATGCTCATCAGCAACCATTGAGTCAGAGTAGCCTCCATATGTGATGGTTCCATCTCTATATTTGGCACCATATGTGAACGTAGATTGAGGACAATAATTCTCAAGATTGTCACAACAGTTTTGGCAGGTGCGGCAGGAATCAACCAGGCATCCCACACCAACCTTGTCCCCAACTTTGAACTTCTCTACTTTGCTTCCCACCTCTGTTACTACACCAGCTACCTCATGCCTGCACCATTTCTTACACTAATTAGAATCAAATAGAATTTAAGTTTAATTATCCATCTGGATTTTATAATTGCACCAACTTTTTCTTTCAGTTGCTACAATTTAAAACATCTTGTTTTAGTCGGCATAGTTGCAATTTTTTTTTTATCGTTAAATTTCATCATCTAAAGTCGTCTAACATCATTTGAGTTGAACATGAATAAATAAGTCACGTAATATTCATTTCAAATGACATTAATCAATATTTAAGAGCATGAACTAAAATGATAAAAAAAATTACTATTGCAGAAATAAAAATTGGATGCTTTAAAATATAGAGATTAAAATATAAAGTTGTGCTACAATTACAAGAATAAAAGGATAATTAAATCTTGAATTTATATTGCTTGATATTGTAGTTTAATATATTTGATAAACAAGAGCGGCTGAACTTTAATGCACAGAAGTACTGTTCGAGATACAGAACAATTTTTTTATTTGTGTGACTGGTTTGTTCCAGCTACACAATGAGAATTTTCTATATAGTATAAAATAGTAAGAAGCTTACCCAGGAACCATTGGATAGATGGAAGTACCCCATTCGTTCTTTATGCTGTGGAGGTCCGAGTGGCATATCCCACAGTACAACACTCTGAATGCCACATCTTTCTCACCGGGTTCCCTGAAAAAATTGACGAAACAAATGTGAATTAAATAGTGAGCAAAACTTCATTTTTGACATTTCTTATTTTTTATGATCATTATTTATTATTAACTAGCCACCAGCTATTACTCCATATTATTATTATTACCTAATAACCCATCCAAATCTTTGTACGATTAAAAATTGAAAAATCAACAAAGTCGTTTCATGAGGTTGTTGGCATTTTCATGAAAAACTAATAGAACTGTTTTCAGGAAAAAAAAAAAAGAAAAATACAACTTTTTCTATGACTAATTTTTACTAAAAAAAATTGACTAATTACTTTTCGTGAAATTTGTCCTCCCTACCACCAAAAAACTAATAAAACACCATAAGTATGTAATGAACGAAGAGATGAGGAAAACCTTCTGCAGAAATTGAAAGGGGAGAGAAGACCGGAAGAATCCCTAGCTGCCCATCCGAATGCTTTCCTAGGATGCTCAATTTCAGCTTGTGCTGCCATTTCAATCGTTATATAATATTTGAATTAGAAAAGGATTTCAAAGACAAGAGGAAGAGATTATAATAATTAAGTGTGTCTCTCAGGATAGCACAGAAGGGTTAATATATATGAGACAGAAATTAATACGTGCATGTAGGAGCTGCCAACAAAAGATGTATTTATAAGGGCAGTATCAAGTATTGACGTGTTTGGTTTGGTGACATTGTTCACATCTTTGGTGACGACGTCTTTGAGTGGCCAAGCTGCATGCATTTTCCTTGAGGTCTTGAATACAAGTGAATGTGGCTTCGTGTCTGTTGCCAATCAAGCTACTTCCAAAAAGTGACGTACTGAAATTTCTTGCTAACAGAGATGTGTGTTTTTTTATTTTTTTATTTAAGGGCTAACAAAGATGTGTTTTATTCTCTGTATTCTTTTGTCAAACTAATTGATTAATTAAGATCTTTGTATTTTTATATTAATGAATCTGTTTTCAAAGTTTACAAAATATATAAATTTAGTTTCTCTTAACTTTACAACAACAAAAAATATGATGAATTCTTAATTAATGCACGTATTTATTTGTTTTCTTTTTACATGAATGCACATATTTATTTAAAGTTTGAAGACTACATTTATAGAAATAAAAGTATAATGCA
This sequence comes from Glycine max, assembly GCF_000004515.6. Lineage (NCBI taxonomy): Eukaryota > Viridiplantae > Streptophyta > Magnoliopsida > Fabales > Fabaceae > Glycine > Glycine max. The sequence goes on along the minus strand of NC_016088.4, from coordinate 2,128,821 downwards.
ACCTAAACAGGGAAATATATTGATAAATCGTTGATCTAATAAAAAGAGCTCTTTAAGTGAGTGTGATAGATAAATATAAATACTATAGTTTAAAATTATTATTAAATATCAAAATAATGAGATAATAATATACTAATTTGATAACTATTGATTTTTTTAATCAATAGTATCAAAACTCCCAAAGTTAATTAGTGGGAGAACAATAGAAATTCTCTTTAAAAAAAACTTGTGGATCACGTGTAGACAGGATTATTTTGGTATGAAAGTACCAGATTCGCAATACGTACGAGATTTGATAGTTTCTTGTCATCAATCAAGCTATTCAAAGTATTCAACAACCAAAATCGTGCACTGTTTTTCTTTTTCTTATTTTTTTGTGGGCATGCACTGCTTTTCTTGTCATCAAGCTATTCAACAACACCCGTACGTGCTGCACACAACTTTTTTCAATCTTTAATCAATCATAGTTAATACTCTTACAACAATGACTATAATTATGATTTATTATTGTCTTGATTAAAATTTAGATTTAAATTTAACTTAATTTCAAAATTTTACTTATAAAATGAGAATCATTTCACATTTATACATATTATTTTGATTATACCACTGATTGATGCCAAATTTTTAGCACCTGCAATGAAAAAAAAGAAGAAAAGAATAAGCCTATTTTGTCTTAATTATAATTACTTTGTCTAGTCATGAGTCAGGTTGATTTTCTTATATTAAATTACAGAATTTTAGATTAATCTATAATTAATTTTTATTTAAAAAATATAATTTAATTGCACAATGTTTTATCATATATTAAAATATAATTTTTTTACTTTTATTTTACAATAATTTATCACGCTGTAAAAATCAAATCATTGGGGAGGGGCATTAATTATTGGACTTGTTTGTTTAAACTTAAATTTTTTTAAAACAAATAAGTTTTTAGTAAATAAATAGGATTTATTTTTTTGAAATAAGCATAAAATAATTATTTTCAAGTAAAAACATATTAGACAAACATACTTAAAAAAATGACTAATTTTATTAAAATTACTTCTGTCCACACTCGGAGCCTCCTTGTGTTGGTTAACCTTTCTCTTTCACAAGTATTTGATTTTTTTGTAAAAGAAACAAACAAGAATGTCTTTTCCATTTCTATTCACTCTTCAAGAAGTTCACATTACCAACTAATCAGAGCCACACACGTTATAGCCATGTCCCACTGATCATGTTCTTGAGTGTACGCATGATTCCATTGATGGGGACAACCCATCAAAATGTACCTGTTTTGTGTCACCGGCTAATTGGATACCGACCAGTAAATTCAATGTACTTAATAAACCCATGGCCGCTGTCTATGTTCGCAGGACTATTCAATTCCATTACAACAATATTCATGGCGAAGACCAAAATTTCCACGGCTAAAACTATATCACCTTTTTCACATTTTAATGTTTGACAGTAATCTATAATTTGGTATAAAATTTATCATCATTGAAACTTATTTAGGGTGTACGGATATATATTATTAAATTTAGGTCAAATTTATTTATAATTATACATTTATAAATATATTTTTATTCTCTGAAAATAAACAATATTTATTTTTAGTCTCTCTCAAACAATTTATCCAAGATAAAAATAGGGTTAAACAATCCCATCTTGAATGACCAATAGAATTCTAGACAATTTTTTAGTTTTAAATTTCATGATTCTCTAACTCTAAAGTTAACTCGTAAGTTCTTAAGAGTTTTAAAAATTTATTTGGTTCACACGGGTTAAATCACATCCAAATTTGTTTTTAGCAGATTTGGACTAACTCGTGCTAATTCGCAAGTCTAGACCGAGTAAACGAGTTTGTTGGCAAAAAAAAATCTAAAATGACATTAGTTGGTGCAATCTTTTTAGGTCAATTTGAGCATTTAAGATTGTCATTTTGTCTTCAATTGTGCGACCTTGAAACAAAATCATAGAGTCCTCCCAGATCACTTTTGCTTCATTTGTTCCCTCTTTATCTCCAATTCTTCAATTCGTTCCTCGATTGCATGATTTGGTTCTTTAATTTTTCAAGAAGTCGCAAATTCTTTCAGACCCAAAACATCACATGCAAGTTTGAGTTCACACATAGCGAAGCTACTTCCAAGTTAAGGCTCGAGCCCACTATGTTGTAACCATGTAAGCTTCTTTATTATCTAACTCATTGTTGTCGGTTGGTTATGTTGTTGACTTATTGGTTGATTCGCCCCAAATCCTAAATTCTCAATCCTATTAACCTTATCAAATGATATATTTAGTTGTTGGTTGGTTGTATTTTGGTTAGTGGCTTGGTTCTGTTTTCTTTGGCATATTAAAACTCACATCATAGATAGGATTCTACACTTATAGGTTCCAAGTATATTGTTCAATATACTATAACAAATAGAAAGGCGGCTCCATGCCTTACCAACTAAGGCTATTTCTAACTGAATGACCTTATTACTTATGTAGTTATGTTTGCAACTTGGTGTAGTTTATTTTATTATGCATTTATGTGCTTTAAAATATTGTTAAAATGTTGAATTAGTATGATATTATAAGCAATTTATTATTATTTTTGTTTGAAGTAGACTCTTACTAGTCGAGCCTACGGAGTTCCCATGAATCTAAGTAGACTCTTGGTTTTGACAACCATGTTAAATTCTACCATGAATGTAATTATTACCTTATTTAATGATTTTACATATGTAATTCAGATTAATAAAATAAATTTAATTTTTCTAATTTTAAAATAAATGAAAATTATTTATCTAAAGTGAATAAAGTGTATATCTTTTTATAATCAATCAAGTAAATAAATATTAAGATTTAGCATTTTATATTTATTACATATATTAACTTCTAATTAACAGTTATAGTTTAATTCTTTATCTATTAAATTTATAAATGATATGACATGTAAGTGATATTCAAAATGTTATAATTTCAATTTTCATAATCTTATCTATAATTTCACTAGTATAGCATTTTTTATTTTTTAATTAACAATTATGATCAAAATGTCATAAATTTAAAAAATATTATACTTGTACGTTGCAAATTGAATAAAATAAAAATAACAAAAGAGTGTATGAAAAGAAAAATGTATGACATATGTTATGTGTATTATATATGAAATTTAAGTTTCATGAGAGAAAAACAATGAAAGCATTAAATACGATAATAATGGTGTAGAATTTAAAACATGACAATTGTCCATGGATCATTAAAGATGGGTTGTTTAACCTCAATTTTACCTAGGTCAATTAAATCTTTTATTTCATTCTGATGCCTCACAAAAATTTGTCTCACTCTGGTCTTTTATTGATGAAAATAGGGATCACACATGACAAATTTTCATACATAAGGGACCAAAAGAAAATGGTTATTTTTTGGGATAAAAAATGAACATCTTATTTGTAGGAAATAAAAATATATCTAACCTAACATATAATTATCATTAAGTAATGATAAAATCATGAGTCTCAACTTTTGAAAAGAATAAATTATAATGAAAAATATATTTATTGAAATAAAAAATAGTTATTTCAATAATTATAACATATATATATATATATATATATATATATATATATATATATATATATATATATATATATATATATATATATATTAAAAGATAAGAATTTTAGCGAGTTAAAATTTCAAATTTATGAAGTTTAAATTTAAATATACAAAAAAAAGTTTATACCAACAAGACAATTTGATATTAACTAAATTTAAACAGTAATAATTGAAAAAAAATCAAATACAGAAAATTTTATTAAAACCATTAGAGCTTATTTGAACTGGACATGTAGGTTGTATAAAGGAGATCAACTATATGAACTTAACTGTGATCAAACAACATCTAGCGTAGATCAATGAAAGATTCCAAAAGAAAAGACTAACAAAATCTCATCAATTAGAAAAATATATTTTTATATATTTCCATATTTAAATTTTTTACATCAATTCAAATTTTGTATTTTATGATTTCTGTTAATTATCTTACTTTCTTAATTATCAATTAGTTTCTTCACATAAGAAAAATATATCAATTATTAGTAGTTACATATTTACAATTTTGCAAGCAAAGAGTCAAATAAAATGAGCCCACATCACACGTGTAACCAACAACATAACATGGCCCAAGCCCAACCAAGTGATGGCAGAAAAAGAAAGTAGTAGAAAACATAGGATCAAGCCCCAAACATCCCATACCAAGGGAAAGGCTGTTGCTTCCTACACCAAAAATTATTTCCTACACCTTTTTCGACTTCGAGATTGATGAGTCCAAAATGTAATTCTAGATTGGTCACATTCTGGAAAGGTACAGGAAGCAATTTTTTGCAACAACTTACAACCCAAGGGAAATACAATTTACACTTTTTTTTAGCTTCGCACTGCCTATCTTTTTTTTTTTTTTTTTTTTTGTAATTTTCTTATAAAAATTACCATAACAGAAACTAGTCTATTTTTTAAGAAAGAAAGAAAAAAAACTAGTTTCTAGATATATGATGAAAACTATTTTTATCGATCAAATGGCGACATGGGAAAGAAAATATAATAAGCAACACACACAAATGTTAAAGAAAAAAAACTCAAAAGAAAGAGACATGGAAGAACAATAAACATTGTATATTCTTTTAGTAGTAGCAATCTCTACTACCAAATCCACCTGTAATTCTACTTGCTAATACTAAATGCGCCCGAGAGAGATATTAAATGCATGTGCATTTAATATTAACAATTAAATCTGAACCTTCTATTTTGATTTAAGAACTGTTATTTAATCCTCTCGTGATAAAACACTCATCTCACCTTATATGTCTCATATGTATATATACTAATAGGTGGTATGTTGGTGGATGATCTTTTTGGATTAAACATTCAAGAACATTAACATAGCATGGAATAGAAAATTCAAAATTAAAATAAATACATATTCTAAATTTACGTGATAGTGTAACGTGAATAATATCATTTCCGGTCTTCATCATTAAATTGCAACAAACTTTAAAGCAATGAATAAATAATATGAAGAGTTACAATGAAAACAAGACAAAGATGTGTTCAAAAGAATGATATTTAAATTATTAGTGTTTCAAAAGGAAAATAAAAGTTTATAATTTAGGTGGTGACATCAATAGATTGTATTTACACAACAACATCCTTTTTATTACCTAGTTAATAACATTTTATATAGCTAATATTTTATACAATTAAAGATATATTATATAATTGACATTCATATAATTATTTTATTTTTTGTTTAATATGTATTATATATATATATATATATATTATATTTTTATTGTGTTCTTTTTATCCAAATATAAAATAACGCCATTTTTTAGTCAAATACAAAAATTATTACATCAATAATAATACATAATTTTAGTAACGCAAAGTATCGAAAGAAAAAATAAAAAATTAAACAACGTAGTTTTATAAAAGAAAAAGTTATTTGATATGGAATGATTACATTATAATTAAGAAATATACAATTAAAAAGTATCATTTGTTGTTTATTTGATTTTATAATATTATATTAATGTGTGTTTTATTTTTCATATCGTCATCACCACCGTCATCAACTGTCATGACTGTCATCGTCATGTTCCCATCGATGATGGTGATGACAAAAACGACGATAACGTTTATAACAGTGAAGGTGGTGACAATCATGATGATAATAATGAGTTAACGATAATTTAAATATTTTAAGATATGATTTGTTTGGTGAATCTTTTAGGTATTTAGTGGTTATATTAAATTTTAATTTGAAATTTTAAATATTTTAATGTGACTATTATTTTTAATCTTGACGATTGTTATTAATTATTTTTAAATAAAAAAATATTCTCACAAAAGATATATATATATATATATATATATATATATATATATATATATATTATCCCTTTTGCTGTCAAAAAAATTAGAACATCAATAGGTTTACTATGATGTGTCTCATGCATAGTTTATATGTATTAATGATTTGGAAATTCATTTGTATTCCAATTTTATGTGGGTGTTTGGAGCAAATTAAAAAAATATGGATCCAACATTCTTTCTTCATGTCTGATATTCAAAATACGCAGATGCTATGAGTATCAACTTTTGATTATCATGAATTGATTTTGTACAAACAAGAAAGAATCACATGATATAGTAAGTTGTAATGATAAAAAAAAAACTCTTAATCGTAAACTAACCTAGTTTACCATTTGTTCAAACTGGGTGAGTTGGGAGCTAAGTGAAATGAGTCAAATTTGACCCAGAATTAAAGCTAGCCAATCTGTACCTACTTAACTCACCTTGAACTGTAATGGGACAAGTTGACTCACAAGTTACGATTCATATTCATATTGACAACTCTAACATATACTTAAGTGACATAGTGATTCTCACCCTTAGTTTTAATTAAAGCGTAGGATAATAGGTTCAAATGTGTCATTTAATACAATTAAGCCTATATTTTATTATAATTTTTAATATAACTTTGTATTTATTAACTCTTTGAAGAGTTTAACTCTCTTTACCCTTAGTATTGGTGTTTGTGTTTTCTTTTTTTAAAAATGGTGTTTGTGTTAGAGAGAGTAGAGTTATAATAACTTATATTTTTTTACACCAATCCTGTCAAAGTCTCTCTACATGATCAATATTTGTTTAGTAATATTACCTCAATTGAATCACATACACCAAATAAAAAAGATACCTCTCTCACACAAAGCCGATTAAGATTTTCCATATAAAATTGAGTCACAATTTTGTAACTATGTATCAGATGAAGATAGAATTCTCTCATTTGGGCATGAGGTGAGAGCTTAATCCGGTTGGGAAAAAAAAAGACCATCTTTATTACATAAAAAATCACACAACTAAAGAGAACGTAACATCATACAAAAAAAAATCAGGTAAATTTGTTTAACATAGTTTGAGTTTGTTAGGAAAACTAAAGAGAGAGAGCTGAGAGAGAAAGATGGAATGCTAACACAGATGAGGAAAGAATGACTCATTCTCATTAACTATTTAATAGAATGTTATTACACACTACTTATAATAGTTGTCCACTTACTAATCAAACTAATCACACTAAACTTTTATACTACACACTACTTAACACTCCTCCTTAGTACAAAAGCTTATAGAAAAAAACCTCAGAAATCTATAGAATTAACAACACACATCATCTTCCTGAGCATCTTGAACCTGTCAATCTTCAAAGCCTTGGTCATAATATCTGCTACCTGCAAGTCTGTCTTGCAGTGCTTCAAATCAATTTTGCCATTGTTCACTTGATCTCTCAGGAAGCGGAACTTAGTTTCTATGTGTTTACTTCTGCCATGTGAGATTGGATTTTTGGCCAAATCTATAGCAGATTTGTTGTCCACCAACAACTCCACAGTCCTACTCATCTTCACATTTAATTCTTCCAGCAAGTATGTAATCCAATTGGCCTGACAAGCAGCATTACAAGCAGAAATATATTCTGCTTCACATGTGGAAAGAGCAATCACATCCTGCTTCTTTGAGCACCAACAGATTGGAACCCCAGAAAGAAAGAATACATAACCCATTGTACTCCTCCTATCCACCTTGTCCCCACACCAATCCGAGTCTGAATAGGCTACAAGTTGTAGACAAAACTTCTCTTTTTGATATGGGAATAGAATTCCAAAACTAGCAGTGCCTTATAAATACCTCAGTATCCTTTTGGCTACAACCAAGTGAGATTTTCTAGGATCACTCATGAACCTACTCACCACTCCCACACTATATGAAATGTCAGGTCTTGTGTGGCACACAAACCTTAAGCACCCCACAATTTGCCTGTACATTGTGCAATCAACCTTGTCCTCCTCAGTGAAACTTTCAAGCTTCACATTCATATCAGCTGGGGTCTCTACAAAATTGCAGCCTTTCATGTTGAACTTCTTCAACATATCAATCACATACTTCCTTTGCAGCATGAATGTTCCACACTCAGTCCTCAGAAATTCAATGCCTAAGAAGTAAGTGAGCAGTCCCAGGTCAGTCATTTCAAACTCTTGACTGAACTGCTTCTTGACTCGATCAATCAACTTCACATCACTACCTGTAATAAGTAGATCATCAACATACAAGCAAATGATTGTGATATCTCCAACTCCCTCTTGCTTGACATATAAACCATGTTCAATAGTGCACTTAACAAAGCCCACATGACTGAGAAAGGAATCAATCCTTTTGTTCCAAGCTCGAGGGGCTTGCTTTAATCCATATAAAACCTTCTTCAGCCTAAACACCTTTTCTTCCTCACCTTTCCTCTCATATCCAGGTGGTTGCATGATGTAAACTTCCTCATCTAGTGGACCATTGAGAAATGATGACTTAACATCTAATTGCCAGAGATCCCAATGATTTATATTTGCTAAAGCCACAATAAGTCTAATTGTCTCAAATCTGGCAACTGGTGCAAACACCTCTTTATAATCAATGCCTTGCTCCTGAAGAAACCCTCTAGCCACTAATCTAGCTTTGTGCTTAGATATAGTGCCATCTGGATTGAGTTTGGTCTTGTAGACCCATTTCACTTAAATAGGCTTCTTATTCAGAGGTAAAACCACCAATTCCCATGTCTTATTCCTTTCAATTGATTCAATTTCTTCAGTCATAGCTTTCCTCCATACCTCACTATTGATGGCTTCATCAAAGCTGACTGACTCTATGTCAGATTGGAGTGCTAAATGGATCAAATCACCATCATTAGTCACTGCATTATTAGGAAACAACTCATAATCTTGCAGTCTCACTGGTTGTTGTCTATTTCTTACTGGTCTTCCTCTAACTCCTGCTGGGGATGCATCATGATTGAACCTTGCAGGATCATTAATCACCTCAGAGTTATCCCAACTGAGTTGCACTTGTCTTCTTGAAACACTGAAATTTTCAGTATAATCCTTCCATGATCTTTGTTCATCAACATAGACATCTCTGCTGCTACACAATTTGATGTGCATTAGGATCATACAGTCTATATGAGCCTGTGGGATTATACCCAACAAAAATCATCACCTCTGACTTGGAATCCAATTTCTTCCTTCTCTGGTCAGGAACATGTTTGAAACACAATGATCCAAACACTTTGAAGTGACTCACAGATGATTTCCTTCTAGTCCAGGCTTCCTCAGGGACCATGCCAATGAGCATTTGTGTTGGACACCTATTAAGAACATAGGCATCAGTTGTAGCAGCTTCTCCCCAAAATTTGTGAGGAAGTTGCTTGCTTCTTAGCATGATTCTCACCATGTTAAGCACAGTCCTATTCCTCCTCTCAGCAATACCATTATCCTGAGGAGTATAGGGTGCTGTTATCTCATGAACAATGCCATGTTCCTTGCAATAATTGGACATCTCTGTAGAGCAAAACTCTCTTCCTCCATCTGTTCTCAGAATTTTAATGCTTCTCCCTGACTGCTTTTTAACCATACTTTTAAATATTTTAAAAGTCTCAAACACTTCACTTTTGAGCTTCAGCATATACAACCATAATTTCCTATTGAATTCATCAACAAAGCTCACAAAGTACTTGTTGTTCCCAAGTGAAGGTGTATCAAAAGGACCACAACAATCAAAGTATACAACATCCAACAAATTCTGAGACCTAGAGTGTGTAAAGCTGCTGAATGAACTTCTAGGTTGTTTGCTAAAGATGCAATTTTCACATACCTTTTTTGGAATGGTAATAGATGGCAGACCACGAACCATGCCTTTGGATCTTAACATGTTCATTCCTTTGAAATTCAAATGCCCTAGCCTGAGATGCCAAAGCCAAGTATCACTATCCAGAATTTCAGTTGACATACACTGAGATTTAGTGACTGAAAGATCCACTTGAAAGGTTCTGTTCTGGGCAAGTGGGATCTTCAACATTCTCTTCCCTTGTTGATCAAACAACTCCAGAACTCTTTCTTCACATTTCAGTTTAAATCCTTTTTCAACCAATTGACCAATGCTCACCAAATTACTCTTCATACCTGGAACAAACAAGACATATGAGAGGAGAGCATTGCTTCCATCCTTCTTAGATATCAGGACATCTCCCATTCCTTGAGCAGCAATTGTTCTATTGTCAGCTAATCAAATGGCACTTCTTTTTGAATCATCAAAATTTACCAGCCAATTCCTATGCCCTGTCATGTGATTCGAGCAACCAGAATCCAAATACCATGTTCTTGAACTGCTAGAATCTGAATTGGTGGTCATCATCATCATCACAGAAGGATCTTCATCAAGATCGCCATCATCTTTGAGCAAATTGGCTTCATCACCACCATGTCCATCATGATGATTTCCTTGGGCAGGGGCATTACACTCAGAGGAGAAATGACCAATCTTGTTACAATTGTAACACCTTAGCTTCTTGCGATCAATAACTTTCTTCTTGCACCGATACCTTTGATTTCCCCCATTTCTATGCCCTGATGATTCAGCTGGCTCTTGATCAGATTTTGAGGGTTCATGATTCCCAGAACCCTTTCCTGATGAACTCTTGTATTCTTTGCCTTTCACTTTGCCCCTATTGTTGCCTTTGCGGTGAAAATTGTTCTTTCGTGAAGACTGGGCTTGTAAGGCTTGATCCGAAGCTTGACCTGTGGTACGCTCTAGTAGGCGTTGTTCGTGAGCTTCGAGAGAACCTTGAAGCGCAACAATCGTCATGGACTCCACCTTCCCGGATTCTTCCATGGCAACAACCACATGGTCAAATCTTGGAGCCAAACAGCACAAGATCTTCTCAACAATCGGCAAGGTCTTCAATTCCTCACCGTATGCCTTCATCGCATTCGTGAGGACAAGCACGCGATTGAAGAACGCTGCAATGGTCTCGGAGTCCTCCATCGCCATCAGCTCATATTGCCGTCGCATTGTCTGCAATTTCACCTTCTTAACCTTCGCCACTCCCTCATTCGCCGTTTCCAGGATTTCCCAAGCTGCATGAGCACTGGATGCCTCAGCGATCTTCTCAAAATGGGCTTCATCTACGCATTGATGAAGGATGTACATCGCCTTGCAGTCCCGCTTCTTGTTCTCCTTGAAGGTGGTGCGTTCTGCAACGGTGGGTGCTTCGCCGAGCGCTGGGAATCCCTCCTCCACAATCTCCAGAACCTCCTGATACCCAAGAATCACGCGCATCTGGATGCACCATCGGCTCCAGTTCTTGCTGTCGAGGATGAGGAGGGTTGTGGGGAGAGAGATGGCTGAGCTTTTCTGGGCCATGGTCACAGATCACAGATGGATCTTGATTTGGCTCTTGATACCACTTTGTTAGGAAAACTAAAGAGAGAGAGCTGAGAGAGAAAGATGGAATGCTAACATAGATGAGGAAAGAATGACTTATTCTCATTAACTATTTAACAGAATGTTATTACACACTACTTATAGTAGTTGTCCACTTACTAATCAAACTAATCACACTAAGCTTTTATACTACACACTACTTAACAGAGTTCTTATTTTTATAAATTATTTTGTTAATGTGGTTCTATCTAAATTTCTTTAATGTGTGTGGTTCCTCCCTTCTCACTTAAAGTGCTGACCTCCTATTTTAGTTGTGGCATTCTTCTCATCTTAAATGTCTCTATTTATATATTTAACATCATAAATTCTTAATTTACAGGTAATATATCTTTAAATCTAAATAAATCCTAAAAATAAAATAATATCCTTTACAAATGAATTTGAACTTACGGACATTAACCTTAAAATACCATATTCAGCAAAAAAAAGGTCTGGAGGGTGTTGCTAATCATACTGAATTGACCTCCCTAGCTTTGTAAAAGAGGAAAATGTCATATGCAAAAAGCAGGTGAGAGACCCCATTCCACCTACCTCTAGTGATAGATATAGGCTCTCATACGCATTATCAAACTCACTTTTACATTTTATTTTAATTCATTATCTTAAATATATTTTTTCTCATATAATTTAGTCTTTTTTTCTTATAATTTTCATCTTAATTCAAAATGTATTAAGCGCTTTAAATAATACTTTAAATAGTAAAAAAAATTGAACAGCAAAAAAATATTATCTAAAACATTTTATATATAAAAAATAAAATAAATACATTTTATAAGAATTAAAATATTTTTTTAAAAAAATAAAAAAACACTAAATTATCAGAAAAATATATATTTAAATCTAATTTGTTCTTATTTGAGTCTGTCCAACATACCATAAATGAAAAAAAAACTAGTGCATTGGGTTGTCCTTTCCTTTCCATTATTTGCCTCACTGTTAGCTACGCAACAAACACCTCAGCCTCAACAAATTACTTATTGACACATGTTGGCACTTGGCACCACTCGTTAAGAACATGGTTTGACCCTTGTCACTTTTCTCGTGCAAGCACTTGCACTGTTGGAAGCATTAAGTGCAATGTTCACACTCTCACTCTCTCATACTCATGCATACTTTAATCAATCATCATATTTATCTTTGCAACTAAAATGGCGTCGTCACAACCAGAGATGGAGCATCCAAAGAAGGTTTTTGGTTGGGCTGCTCGGGACTCATCTGGGCTTCTCTCCCCATTCAACTTCTCCAGAAGGTGCACTCTCCACTCATCTCTTCCTTTTCGGTAACTGTAAATGCCCTTTTCCTTCGTGAAATGGGGTGGCGATGCATGATCCAACGATTCCTTGTATTCTCATATTTTAAAACTCTTTTCATTGATTTATTTTTCTTTTGTTTTCCAGGGAGAATTTATCTCTTTATTTAGGTTCAATTATTTTGCTGGTTACTAAATTATTTAGAAAATTTCAACTAGGTCCATGAACTGATTTTTTAATTGGATCTCTAAACTTAAAAAATAAAATAAAAATTCTCCTGTTTCATAAGTGCCAATTGATCTCCTCTAAAAAAAAGTGTCAGTTTATTTAAGTTTTTTAATACATAAAATAAGAAAAATTAATAAATAAATAAAAGAGTATATTAATTTTATAAAATTAATCTTCTTGGCCTTCTTTGTTAAAAATGATGCAACAAAAAAACCTTCTAAAAAATATTATTAGAGGTGTAGTTAAAAAATAATAAATATCATATTTTTTACTGCAAAAAAATGAATATTAAATTGAAAACTTATAATGATACTTATTTTAGGATTTATTTTTCTTCTAATAGTACACTAATATAGTAATGTCACTTATTAATTCTTATAGGACGAAGATAGTAAGACCAGTAATGTTAGACTATATATGACAGTTTGAAACAATTATTTTTTACATAATAATAATAATAATTTATAACAGTTTTAAATTTGTAAAGAGTAAAGACTCAATTAAAATTACATAATAAATAACCTAATTTTAAAAAAATAGTCTGGAGACCTACTTAAAAAATTCTATATAATTAAAGGACCAACTAAATAGTTTATAGAAACATTATGTTCAAATCTTATATTTATCTCGATCCTAAATATATATAGAATTTGAATATAATAAGTTAAATTTGACAAAAGAAAAATCCATTGATATTTGATTTCTTAGGTGTCAAAATCATTAAATAAGCATCTTGTTAATGATATATTTAACTGAGTTTTGATGGGAATTTTTACAGAGAAACGGGGGAGAAAGATTTGGTATTCAAAGTGCAATACTGTGGAATATGCCACTCAGATCTACATATGTTAAAGAACGAGTGGGGCAACACAACCTATCCTCTGGTTCCTGGGTATGTCAATAATAAACATGAGTTTTTCTTTTTCTACGTTTCTGACATTATTGTGTTGCGATCGTACGTATACTAATCACATGCTTTGCACGTTGATTTTATTTTAAAGAATAAAGTATTACCTTCTCACAAAAAGAGAAGGGAAAAAACGTGAAATAAGATAACAATAACAATACAATGGGAAGAGGTAAATATAAGTTACAAAATTTTTGAGAAAAAAAAATCACTCCTTTAAATTATAAAAGATACTAAGGTCTTGTTTGATTTTGTTCCGGTTTTCAGTTTTGAATTTTTTTTAAAGCTGTTTTCAAAATTGGTTTAAGATCAGTTTTTGAAAATCGAATGAAGGAAATAAATTATATAAAGTGACGAGTTTTTGTCCACTTATTTTAGTGGTTTCTGTGTGAGAGACCGACATTCAAATGATGGTATTGTTACAAAGTAACGGGCAATAAATATAGTTATTTACTTCTGAGACACTGTGTTTTTTTTTTGTCTGAAAAGATGTTTTCCTTTTATAGTTTTCAAAATCAATATTTTGGAAATAGTTTTTAAAATAGCAACGAGAAAACAATAATGAAATATGTTTTTTTTGTTTTTAAATTCTATTTTTTTTAAATAAAAATCAAACAGTCCCTAATTGATCCTCCCTTCTTTCTTGATTGTGTCAAATTTTCCCTATGACTTTGCTTTATGTAAATAAGAATTAGAATGAGCAAATTTTTTAATTAGTTCTCAAATTTATATGGGTTAAATATTTTAGTTTCCGAAGTTTTAAAAATCTTTCCTTGGTTATTGATTTTACTTTCCACCATTATTTTTGCATAAAAATGAAATATTTTGTTTTTGGAAATAGTTTTGCACAAAACCCATATTTTGGAAATACTTTTTAAAAATAGCTACGTGAAAACAAGAATCAAATACGTTTTTTAGTTTTTTCTTAAAAAAAAAACTAAAAACTCTTTTTTAAAATAAAATAAAAAATATTTTATAAAAAATTAAATATGTTAATTATTGATTCTATATATAAAAAAAGCATTCATTACTTTCCACCATTAATTTGTACAAAAAAGAAATAAACGCAAGCGACAATGATAACAGTTGATATTTGAATATAAAACCTCATGTAAATTAACTAGCTAAATTTCATGTCATTAAGCCGAGCCTAGTGGGTTTTAACTTTTAAGATTTTTTAAAATGCTTGATCTGTGTTGTGTTAAGGACTAATTTAAAAGTTTACTTAAATTGGAAAAAAAAGATCAGTTTTCCAGCATTTGCAACCTTGCAGATTTTTTTCTCCACCTGTAATCGATTTTAATAAAACTGTAATTTTTTTTTTATTAAAAACACTCTAATAAGCTATTCTAAATTGAAGTTTAAATTAATAATAATACCCAATTCAACCACGCATTATGCTTCAAAGTTTGTAAATCATTTACAATGGCAATTCATTATGTAACAAGTTAAATTCGATTTGAACATGCGTATAGGCACGAGATTGCTGGTGTGGTAACAGAAGTTGGAAGCAAGGTGCAAAAGTTCAAAGTTGGAGACCGGGTAGGTGTGGGGTGCATGATTGGATCCTGTCGTTCATGTGAAAGCTGTGATGAAAATCTTGAGAATTACTGCCCCAAAATGATTCTCACATACGGTGTCAAGTATTTTGATGGCACCATAACACATGGAGGCTACTCTGACTTGATGGTTGCGGATGAACACTTTGTGGTTAGAATTCCGGATAACCTACCACTTGATGCTGCTGCTCCTCTCCTCTGTGCTGGGATCACTGTGTATAGCCCTTTGAGATACTATGGACTTGACAAGCCTGGTCTGAATCTTGGTGTGGTTGGTCTTGGTGGACTTGGTCACATGGCTGTCAAGTTTGCCAAAGCTCTTGGAGCTAATGTCACAGTGATTAGCACATCTCCTAACAAAAAGAAGGAAGCCATTGAGAACATAGGAGCTGACTCATTTGTGGTTAGCCGTGAACAAGATCAGATGCAGGTACGCCAATACAAGAAATTATGAGGAAAATATTTTTTCAATATCTGTATTTTTAGTGAAACTTGTTTTTAGTCCTCAAAGCTTCAATTTTAAACAATTTCATCTTTGAACTTTTAAAATAAGGATGGTTTTCGTCTCTTCTCACAGTGAAAACTGTCAATGTTGTTGGGAGATGAAAACACCATATTTCTAAAATTCAAAAATCAAATTAATTAAAGTTAAAATATGAGCATTAATATTAACTTTTACCGAGAACACAAAAACTAAAAATATACTTTGTCTAAAAAGTAATATATTAGTGACTAAATTTAGTCATAAAAAATTTCTTTTTTATATTAATATATAGTAGCATCACAAAAATTATGGTGACAACATTTTTATAGAAATTATATATAAATTGTTTTGTGACTAGTTTTAATTTTTATTGTACTGCGAGTTATAAATTTGCTTCTTGTTGAAAATTAAAACTTTCCTTACAAGAAATAATCAATCATCAACTTATTCTAATGTTCTTCACCAAATGTCTATGTAGGCTGTAATGGGAACCATGGATGGTATCATTGACACAGTTTCTGCTGTCCATCCTCTTGTGCCTTTGATTGGCCTGTTGAAGCCTCATGGTAAACTAGTCATGGTTGGTGCACCAGAGAAGCCTTTGGAGTTGCCAGTATTTTCTTTACTTATGGGTAAGCACATATAAAAAACAATGCCATAAACTATGCACTTTTTAGTATAGCAGTTGCTGTTTATGATTTTGTTGTGTTCCTTGATGTCATTGCAAGAAATTGTGATCAATGTGGCCGATGCAACTGGTTTCGATGACTATAAAAATCTTGATGTTGCGGTCAAACTTAAGGTCGTGGACTGTTTTTTAAAACTTGATAATAGAACTGCATGCATGTGTGTCTTAGAACAAAAGTGTACTCAATGACTTTAAGGTTGAAATTGAATTTTGAAACTTACTCCACATAATTGATTGGCAGGGAGGAAAATGGTTGGTGGCAGTAGCATCGGAGGGATGAAAGAGACGCAAGAAATGATTGATTTTGCTGCTAAGCATGGAGTGAAGCCTGATATTGAGGTTATTCCCATAGATTATGTGAACACTGCAATAGAGCGCCTCGCCAAAGCAGATGTGAAATATCGATTTGTAATTGACATTGGAAACACGTTGAAGCCAAGCTCTTGAGTAAATAAAGAAATATGCATGCGTGATTCAGACTTCAGATACTGAACGTACATGGGGCAAGAGATAAAGATTGAGAATTGATAATAATTTCTTTAAGCATTATATGTGTTTTCCGTAATGAGTTTTTGTTTCAAGGATTTAGCTACGCTATTCCTTGATAAATAAGCAATTAAGTGTGGGGTGTGCAATTGCTTAAGCTTGGTTATAATCCCTTTGGGACGAAAATTGTTTTGTACTATATATACATTTTAAAGAGTGAAATTGTGTGAGATTATGAACATGTTAAATGTTTTTAATTATTTTGATTGTTGGCAAGAAATAGTTTCTATTAAACATTTTTGGTTTAAATATGTTTGAAATATGAGATCAAATTCTTTTAGTCTCCCAAATTCAGAACTGTAATTTTTTAGTTCTTCAAAGTGAAAAAAAAAATACTTTTTTTTAATTCTTTCCTCAATATGGCATTAATGAGATGTGTAACTAAAGCATGTTTTGCAATTTGTGGTAGTTTTAGGCACGAGGAATTGATTTTAGAAATTTTAAACATCAAACACAATTTATAGAATCTAATAAAGAAAAAAAAACTAATAATGTGTTTGGATGAAACAATTTAACAGGAGAATTCATTTTTTCAAGGAATTTAAAATAATTCATAATAAAATAATTTGTTTGGATAAAATATTTGAAATGAGATTAAATTTTTGGTATTTTTATGAATCATTTTGATTGAATAAAACAGTGATATTTCAAATTTTCTAAAAAAATATAGAATTTGAAATTCTTTTTTTGAAGATGTTCACTCTAACTCAGGTTCTTGCTCGCGACTCTTTCTTGCTCAACACTCACAATTACGGGTGACCAAAGATTTTACGGTCGATATCGACGTAAGTTGTTTTTCACTGACGTTGGTCGAGATTTTTTCGGTCATAATTTTTTTGTATGATGTCAACCAAAATTATTTTTTGTCGATATCAGCTAAGATTTTTTTTAGATGATGTTGGTTAGGGTTATTTTCTCACTGACGTCAGTCATGGGAAATTTTTGTTAACGTCGACCAAAGATTTTTTTGGTCGTTGTCATTCAAGTTTTTTTAGTTGATGTTGACCAATGATTTTTTGGCCGACGTTGGTTAGATTTTTTCTATTGACATCGGTCATGATTAACTTTTGAGTAGACACCTGTTAGAGTTTTTCAGCCGACGTTAGCTAGGTTTTTCTAGCCAACATCAGCCAAAGTTATTTTTTAGCCAATATCGACTAGGGTTATTTTTTAACTGATGTTAGCTAGGGTTTTTTGGCTTATGTCAACTAGATTTTCTTAGCTGACGTCGGTTAGAATTTTTTTGCTGACATCTACTAGGGTTTTCTAGTTGACATCAGTCAGAGCTATTTCTTAACCACATTAGTTAGGTTTTTTGGTTGATGTTGGCTAGGGTTTTTTCCTGCTAACACTAGCTAGGTATTTTTGACTGACATCGGACATGACTATTTTTAATTGACATCGACTAGGTTCTTACAGTCGACATTCACTAGAGTTTTTTCGGTCGACATCGGTCAGAACTATATTTTTGCCAACATCAGCCAAGACTATTTTATAACCGATGTTGGGTAGGGTTTTTTGTCTGACATTGGTCAGACCTATTTTTTAGCCAACTTCGACTATGGATTTTTCGGCCAACGTTGACCAATGATGTTTTTCAGCCGACATCAGGTAAGTTCTATTGGTCGACATCGACCAAACTATTTTTTAGCCGATATTAGGTAGATTTTTTTGTCAACGCCTGCTGGGATTTTTTAGGCCGACGTTGACTAAAAATAGCCTTGCTCAATGTTGTTCAAAAAGACCCTAGCCGGTGTCGGCCAAACAAACCCTAGCCGGCGTTGGTAAAAAAACCTAGCCAACATCGGCTGAAAAATAGACTCAACCAACGTTAGTCAAAAAATAGCCCAAACTAATGTCAGCTGACAAATATTTCTGGCATACTTTGACAAAAAAAATCCTATTTGATGTTGACCGAAAAATAGCCTTGGTTGATGTCGGTTTAAAAACATCACTGGTTGTGGTTAGGCAAAACACTCCTAGTTAAAATTATCAATATTTTGTATTTATAAATTATTAAAAATTAAAAATATTTTTTAATTAATATTTCAAAATTAGATTGTGTTTATTTTCTATAAAGTTTAATATTAAAATTTCATTTATTTAAAATATAAAATAAAAATTTTGCATATAAAAGAAATTAAATTGTCATATCCAAACAAAGAATTTAAAATAGGAGAAATTTGAAAAATGAAGGAAATTAAAATCAAAGCAATTCAAATTCTAGGCATTTCAAATGCCTTAAAATTTTGAAATTCCTGATTCAAACACAAATGCATCCCAAAATCCCAATTTCCAAATTTACATAAATTTGTTTTTTAGATTCACAATTCAAAACTCCCTTGTGAAATCATAAAACCCTAAACAGATTCCACAAAGTCAATCCTACCAAACATTTCCACAGTATTGTTTTTGCAATCAACCCTGCATCACTCATGATCACGATTTGGAGCCCTTTCCTTTTAATCCCATTCCCCACCGTAGCACCTTTCAAAAATTTGGACTTGTGCTCTACGGGATTGAGAGTGGCTCATTCAGAAGACTTGACGAGATCGAGAAAGTGGAGGAGCGCTTTTGCAATACCTACTTCGAGAATGAATTTAAGTGCTGCCACGACCTGCACTACCCCTACAACATTGACTCAAGGTGGTTCCGGTGTTGACACAATAAGACCCTCTGTAGCTCTGTGTGTAAGGGGGTAAACTCTCACAAAATCACCTTTCTCTTTCTAAATTTCACGACATGCACCACCATTCCCTTGACCCTGACTGCCTCTACCTCTCCCTCCTTCACTCATGCCTCCAACCCTATTCTTAAAACAATAATTAATTGGACACTTAATGTATGAACACCAATCAATACAAAAGAGGGTGAACATATTATCAGAGAGAGAAAGGGGTCAAAAACATCGCAACAAAGTTATGGAGTTGTGGTTGGCAGTGTTCTCTTGTCCTATTTTTTTCTTTAATTTTAATTGATTCTAGCGGTTTGCACCACTAGAAATTGATTAAAAATTCAAAATCAAATTCTAGTAGCTATATAAACCCCCATAAACTGTGAAACATTCTGTCACTTCACACAACCTGTTAATGCCATCTTGACAGAAGAACTATAAGATAGGCAAGGCAATGAGGTCGTCTCGGACTCATCTTGATTTTGAAGGAAAAAATCCAAGTTAATCAAGGTAGGGGTTGGGTTTGGATTTTTTTGAGACAATTAAAGTTTTGTGGTCAGGGATGAGATTATTAATACCTGATCCGAACCCATCCTCAAATTCGTTCCGCTAATAATTAATTTACAAAAATATTCTTGCATATATATAATATATTAAAACCTTAAACTATTGGATTGAATCTTATGCTATTTTTGGATTAAATTTTATGTTGTCATGTATAATCTAAAAATATGTTGTGATTGCTATTTAAAGTTATTTTTTTCATTCTATGAAAAATTATATTTTTTTATAGGATTTTATAAGCATATCGAGGCGGGAAAAATCTAATCCTATCGAAAGTAGGAATGGGGATAAATCTACACCCCTATCGAATTTCGGGGATGGGGATGGGGACGGAAGAAAATGGAGAGTTGGGGGTGGGGTAAGCAAAACCCGACTCTGACCTACCCCTTTACCTTACCTACTATAAAAACCCTTTTCCAACTTTGATGAAATAAAAAATACATGTTTAAATTTGGGAGACTAAATAAATTTCAGCATTTGAGTTTGAGGAACTTAAAATATATTTAAGTTAATATTTTTTGGTTGAACCAAATTGTCATGAAATAATAAAATGAAAGTTCTTTTTTTCTTTTCATTTTTGTTGTTAAAGGGAGAACAAAGAAGAAAACGTGGCATCAATTTAATTTTTAATGGATTACTGAATGATCTTAAAATTTAATTCACATTCTATGTATTTTTCTTCAATAATTAGTTGGTACATACAAACGTTCTTGGTCCATATGATAATCATCGAAAGATAATTTCATAAGAAACTAGATTTGAATCCAGTATTACATCCAAAATAGTTAGTTGGTACGCTGCTGAAAAAATAAAGATAGAGTAGTTGTGTGCGTTACGTACATTCTTTTAATAATTTAGTAATGCAGAATGGAAAATATTTTAAAAAAATTGCACTCACTAATTTAAATCCATTGAACATTAATTCTAGATCTAAATTATTGAAATAATTATTATTCAAAAAAGTAATAGCCAATATTCCTTAATAGTCAATCATTGAACATTAAAAAATTCCATTTTAATTTTTATAATATTATTTTTTTTATCTTCAAAGGTAATAATCGTAGTTTTTATAATTAGATGGGACTAGCCGTTTGATGGGAACTAAGAAAGTCATTGATTCAGATAATTAAAAAAAATCAAGAGTAAGAAATCGTTTTAACTTTTAAGTCAATAATTTAAAAAAATAGAATAAGTAAAAATATGTCAATTAGCATAATAAAAAACAACATAAAAGGACAACAAATCAAGAAAGTGATAAAAAAAATTCACAATTTTAAAATTTTGAATTTCATTCTTATCTTTTTTTTAAGTCTTTGTATTTTACGAATTTTAAATATTTTATATAATTCTCTTAAGTTTTTTTATATTGAGATTTAATTCTTAATTTGTTTTATATTTCTTACTTAATTAAAAGGTTAAAATTAAAATAGACAAAGCAATTGTTAAACTATAAAACTTAGTACTGTGCATTCAATTTGTGATTAGAAATAAATTTAAAATCCTTTTACAATGTTACATACAATACATATTCTTATAGTAGTGTTAAATTTCAGGAGAGATCATGCTGCGAATTTTCTTACGAAACAGCTGTTATAATGTAATTGGCGAATATGTAAATTTCAAAATAAAAGGATAATTAACGGAAATCATGGATTATGAACTATATTTAGAATTCGTGCGGTACGAATTCGCAACAGAAAGCATGTTCCTTCTTATAATTATCCGACACCAAATTACAAGCCCTCCACAGTAGTACAAACTTAAAATCAATCAATAAATAAAAAATACTGGCTTTATACTTTCATCATAATTTCTACTTTCTAGCAAAAATTCTGCTATGCATGCATGCTTCTATGCAAATTGCAAGATGAGAGATTCATAATGCACAGAGACAGAGTCACGCTTATTTATCTTCCTCCACTACGTACATGTTCTCGGCTCAATCAAGTACTTTTAATTGGTGGACTTTCTAAGCGGACATAATCATACATAAGTCCCATGAAAGGACCTATGCCTTTTGACTGTGTCAAATAGATGGTGTTTTTTCCTTTCACCAAATGATTGCTGCCTACAGCTATAGTATACAACCTATACAATCCATGAATTCCATGTCTTGCTATGGCATTGTCATCGCCTGTTAGCCCTGTTGAGAAGTGGGGAAGCTTAGCATTCTGGTCATTGAACCTAACCTGATCACCCATATAAAAAAATGTTAGCCAATTGCCACCATAGTCATACTCATAACTGAAAAAAAAAAGAAGATCAATTATGGAAAAAATGAATTGGTGTACCTCCAGTCTAGCATTATTGGCGGATGCCAACCCCACTTGTAATGTGTAATTTCCTGGCATTATGATATTTTTAAGTTGGAATTGAATTTGCCATGTCGTTGGCACGAATGTCTTTTCTGGTGTGCTCCTGCATACATTAGTGCATTTTAGAGGAGAAAACTAAAAATGCTTGACAATTATAACAAATTCTATATATTGACCAAAAAAAACAAATACCTGGTAACTTGAGCATAAAACCAGTCATTGTGATAGTCAGATACACCAACAGTGTAAACGAGATCATGGTTTGGATATAGTTCAGTGTAACGTTCCCACAAGCCGTATTGCCTAAACCTGCCATAGAAGAAATAGTTTGAGAAAATGAAAAAAGAGCATATTAATAGAAGATCGAAAACATTAATTGTTGAAAATGGGTTTTGGGCTAACTTGTCTTGGCTATCGTTCTGGAATAATCTGTTCGTGAACTTGGGGTTAGGGTCTGGTATATAGAATTCTGCAGCTGAGCGATCTGGGATCCCAATTTCCCATAGAGTAGGACCATTTCTTGGAGGGTTATAAACCAGTGAATTCAAGTTGATGTTGCATCCTAAAGGTACATTATATACAAGTCATTGTCTAATGACGCAAGCTATAAACTAAATTTCTAAAAAGTTCAAATTATTATAAGTGCAAAAGCTCAAATAGTTTAATATTTAAATAGTTCATGATTAAACATTTAACAATGCACGAGTTTGTAATTTATAGTATTATATCCTGATATGATGCCAATAAAAATGGAACTGATCATGACTGCTAATTAGTCACATAGTTCTAATTCCATGTCATGAATCAATTACTCAAAAAGCTGAAGTTGTTGCATATATAAAAGCACATAAACTACTTTATATTTAACATGAGAGACGAAGATATTTTACCTGGTTTGATGGTAATTTTAGTTTGATATCTATAATCTCCAATAAAACCCGGAACCCATGCATACAAGTTGTAATCCCCAGGAACAATATTTTGAATCAAGAAGTGTCCATCTTTGTCAGCTTGAATCCAGAATTGATAACCCTGTGAATGGCACATATAATTCAAATTTCAGACCCTTTTTAGCTGAATGTGTCACTAGCCCTTGAAACTTGAAATTTCAAGAAATTAAATCCAATTGGCTCCTAAACCAAATGCACCTTGCTTTCTCTCTGCCATGATCCTGCATCTCCTGGCAAAGCTAGACCAACATAAGCATTGTTAGCAGGTTGAGCTCTCTTTCCCCTGATAAACAAGTTAAAGCATGGAATTTATTAGCTTGTTTCTATATAAGTTGATACTATGTCATCAAAGAATAAAATGAAGGTAAATAAGGCATATGCATATACCCATCTAGGACTAGTAGTCGTCCTGTCACTGTTCCTCGTTGATTGGGTGGAAGGAAATCTTTTGATCCAACGAAATCATAAGGCCATCTTCTTACTTCATTCGATAACTAATTTACCAAAGAACAATAATATATTGTGTCACAACATAATCACCTCGCTCAAATAATGTATAATAAATTATCACTAGCGAGTGCAGTTAAGGGTAATAAGTATATACCTGTTCTACAGCATCTGACCAGAGAGACCGAAACTGAGATTTGTTGGGAACAGAGTTAAGGTAGACAAAAACTGGGCCAAAAACCTTTTTATATGTCTCCCCTTCACCAAATACCATGGCTACCTCCTTGCCAGCATAATGAGTGCTCACAAACATCTAAACACGAACAACAACAATAAATTTAGAAATAGTGAAGTACTTTAATTTTCACTTATTCGGTTCTGTGATTTGTGAATAACAACTGGCATTCTAGCCGTAACTATCTAAATTCTAAATTTTGTTTAGGCCTATGTTCTGAAGTTATAAATTTGTGTTAGGTGATGAGAAGAAATTCTTAAGGAGGCATTACTTTTGAGTGCACTCTAATTTAGTTTTTTGATTTTATTTTTACAGGCATATCTTTGTTTAACATAGTATTGATGCATGAACATACTATACATGTTCAATATTAAATAGAGGGCTTCTAATATATTAGACAACACAGGTCCGTTCTTTGAGTTGAAAGAGAACAGAAAAGAAAAATGAACAGTAAAATGAGATTAATCCCATATTTTTACATTCTATTTTAATTTTAAATTTTCATTCCATTTTTTTTTTACTCTACCGAACGGTTCCATTAATCAAGACTTATTCATGCTTTATGAGGTCACAGGTTGAACCTACGGAAAGAGTAGTTGGGCCAACATGAGAGGTAAGGTCTTGCTTAATGGGCCCAGCATGGCGGAACTCATTACTGGGTGTTATCAACCAGAAGCCCACGGGTGCTGAATCATCCTGGGTAATCCAGCCATGAACAGTGTTATCTTTGTTCTCACTCGAGTATTGGTATTTGTCATCCACCTAAACCGAACAAAATAACAAACAAGTACATGTCATAAACATTATAAACAACAATAATCAATGTCAATTCGAACAACAGGCAAAAAAGGGTTACCTCTCCCTTAAATTGTGGCTCAGATGCATGGGTTAAAAGAACAGCTTCAGGATACGCCAGGCTTTGACCCGATAATCTATCTCTCATAGATGGCATGTTCCTTTGCCTAGTATCAGATATGGCCATGTAGTGGAACCTGGATCATTGGTTGTTTATTAGTTAAGCATAGGTTTTTGTTATTCTTCTACTTTTAAAATGATAACCACAAACTAAATTGTATTTTAAAAGAATATATATTTCCAATATTATATTATTTTTTTTTCACTTATATTTTTATATATTAACATTAAACTACAAAATCTAAAAATAAATTAATCATAATAATAACGTAAGATAGAGGGCGAGCCCTGGTGTAGCAGTAAAGTTGTGCCTTGGTGACTTGTTGGTCATGGGTTCGAATTCGGAAATAGTCTCTTTGCATATGCAAGGATAAGGCTGCGTACAACATCCCTCCCCCATACCTTCGCATAGCGAAGAGCCTCTGGGCGGGTACGAGTTTTTTATAATAATAATGTAAGATTAATTTTGTAAAGTTTCTGATTCCTTTCATGTCTTTTAACTATTTATTACTTGTTTTTCGATATTTAAGACCATGATTATCTTGGGAGACGGAAGGAATAATAATTTAGGAAACTTTTCTTTAAGCCATTTCATATTTTCATTTTTTATTCTATCAAATTATGAAAATTTTCATTCAGGAGTCAATGAAAAAGTACTAACTTTTTTTCAAAATCAAAGGAAAGTGTTTTTTTTTCTTTTAACTTTTCTAAAAGTAATTAACATTTTTTCACTTACCTGGCTTCGTCGAGTTTGAAAACAATCCTAATTTGATAAACCTCCACCGCAGGTAATCCTGAAGGTCGATTAAATATTGCGTATGAATAAAACCCATAATCACCTCTTCGCAATATATACCTGCGTGAAAAAAAATTATATCACACAATGTCGATGAGCTAATTCTGTATTTGCTTTCAAACTGTAGAAAAAAATTAAGGTTTGGAATCCACCTTTTGTCTATGTTCATAGGGACACTTGAGCCTTTCATGGAAGCTGTCCATGTTCTTAAAAATGAAATTTCAACTATATTCTCGTTTGCTGCAATGACTGAGAAATGTGTCCCATCGATTCTGCAGTACAGTTTAAATCGTAAATTTGTCTCTTGAATTGCATAAAACATGCATTAATTACTTCTACCCTATTTTTATTATCTCTCTATTTTCCATTACATAATTTATCATATTTATCATTTTTTTTCTCTAAGTGTTTTTTTTTATCTCTCTCATCTTTCCACCCATACACCTTATATAAAAGTGAGGTAGGTTCAATATTTGCCATAAAAATAAACAAAATAGAATGAAAAGGAGATAAAAGAAAAAAAAAGGCCTAAATTAATAATTTCTGAAATATATATACCTCTCAAATATGCCAGGTTTTCCTGGTTCGTTCCAAACGACGTCCAAGTACCTATAAATATGAAGGCAGATTATATCAATCAAAGCAGATCTTATATGGATTCAATTTTTTTGCCATCGTATACCGGATTACTTTGAAGATAATCCTGACCTAAATGTATAATTTTATTTAGGTTAAATTACTCATTTGTTTTCTATAATTTTACGATTCTTATTTTTTTAGTCTTTAAAAGTGATTTTTTTAATTTTATTTTAATTTTTTTTATATTTTTTTTAGTAAGAATTAAAAGGTAATTAAAATATAAATTATTGGGATTAAAAATATTATTTTTAAACTATAGAAACTAAAAGATAATTAAATACAAATTATAAGGATTAAAAAAAATACTTTTAAATTATATAGAATAAAAAAGAATTAAAATATAAACATATAAGAATGATAAAATTATAAGAACTAGAGTAAAAAAGAATTAAAATATAAATATATAAGAATGATAAAATTATAAGAAAATTTAACTTTTTATTTAATAAGAAGTAGGTGATAGGTATATATACCCTCTATCGTCTTCTTTATTTTTTGGCTCAAGTAAATTGTTAATTCCATTATATATTCCAATGATATGGCCCTCGGGCTTTGACAAATTGAGGGAAACGATGCCGTTGCTAATCACCACCTGCAAATCAAGTCGAGACTTAGTATAACCCAAGCTTTAATTTGACGAGAAAAACAGGCCAATTAATATGGTTATTTATTTTATTGTTTCAATATTTTGAACGAATTATATTGTTCTCCAAAAAATTAACCGGTATATCACCTGGTGAGGATTTTCGGTATTCAGCTTTACTGGAGGAGACGTCGAAACGCTTCTGCAAGTGGAAGCATTGCAGAAAATTAAAGAAGATAGTTAAAAATAAAAAAGTACTCAACGTGTGACGTTGTCATTTGACAATATTCAAAATTGAAAAAAAAAAATAGAACAAATGGACAATAGGATACTACAGCTTGAGACTAAATGCATAGTTGCTCAATATTTATGCACAACTTTTTATAAGAAATAAAAATATAAAATAAAGAGTGATGTAAAAAAGAAAAGTAAATGTAAAATATTATTATAAAAACAATATAAAATATGTATATAATATTAATAATATAATTTGATATTTAATTCTAGCATGCGGCTCTTTTTTTTTTTTTTCTTAATTGTACTATAGTGCTTAATAATAATTCCTCCTATTCCTCTTTTAAAAATCCGATTATTTTCAGGGGACCTAGCTATTGGAATAGGAATCAAATACAATTGCCTTCATCATTTGATTTAAAAAGAAATTGAAGAGAAAGAAATAGGAAGATAAAGAAAATATTTAGCCCATTGGTTGCAACTTCAAAAGGGAAAAGAAATAGGAAGATAAAGAAATATTTAGCCTTTATATTTTAGTTGTATTAAATTATTGTATATATAATTTAAAAAATAATTATTACAAAAATTAATAACTTTTTCATATATATAATTTATAATAAAATAATAATATAAAAATCACATTATAGTATATTCAAATTAAACTACTCCTATCAACAAATTATTGTATATATAATTTAAAAAATAATTATTACAAAAATTAATAACTTTTTCATATATATAATTTATAATAAAATAATAATATAAAAATCACATTATAGTATATTCAAATTAAACTACTCCTATCAACGACAGGACAGTAGTTTAATTTGAATATATTGATAATGTGAGATTTAATGTGATTTAATGTGAAGGGCAGTTACTCTTAGACAGTTTGGCAACTTAAAAAGTTTTATGGTTCAATTTTGATAGAATGATTTACGTCCACCTATCTTTGCTCATCATATTTAATGTAAAGCCGCTCCACACATATGTGTATGTACATGGTTATATCTATGGAGTAAAAGGTAAAAGTAATTAATTTTAATTATATATAAATAATTAAATTCTTTTTATTTAAATCTGATTCTTACTAGACTGTACATTTATATGATCAAAATTATCTAATAAGTTCTCACACTGTCTAATAAGAGAGATAATTGGAAAAACATTTAATTAAATGTTGTCATCTATTTTATATGAAAAATGATTGGTGTGTAATATATATATATATATATATATATATATATATATATATATATATATATATATATATATATATATGTAAAAGTGACTTGAAATAAAATAAAAAATGTAAATAGCAAGCTTCAATTTTAGGTGTATTTAAATTATTGTCGTGTTTTGAAAGGGAGATTCGGTTGTTACTGAAGTAGACCATCAGCCTATACTATTTGATGCATTGTCGGTTAGAGCAAAGCACTTGCAGAGACTAATTAGTTAAGAAATGTTAGAGTTAATTGCATTTTCATCAAATTTTGCGTCATTAAATACAGGCCATCTATGCGTAGACTAAATATTGCAAAATTAAAACATAAACGAAACATTTGAGACCGTCAAAGAAAGAATGGTGCAGGTGAAAAACGGCTAAGACTAAATGTTGTGAAAACATAAATGAGACACATGAGAAAGTCAAAGACGTGGAAATAAACTCTTTTCATTGCCACAATGGCTAGCTTAGTAGCTTGCAACTAAAGTAAAAGATGCAAGTGAAAAGTAGCTTGCACAATGGAGTATTTATATAGTGAGATAAATGAAGGATATGAAATTTTAAAGTTCTCATCTATAAACGGGACAAGAGACAAAAAAATAAGACTTAAAAGTATTATTTACTTGTAGTAAGTACTAATTTATAGGATATGTCTTCCTTCTGAATTGATGCATTTTCTCATCTCATGATTTCATTTCGTTTACTCAGAATCACAATAAGAAAAGCATAGGACAAAAGCAACATTGGCATGTAACTAAACAGAGAAGCAATTAAGAGAGTAGAAAGAACCTAATTGATGAGACTCTATCAGAAAAGGCACCAAGCAAGATTAAGCTGAGCTGCACAGCTACTCTAACCCACCACTGGAATATTGAAACCCTTTCCACCTTCATCTTTTACCAATAATATGAACCTGCAAATAACTTTGAAGAGTTGAAGCTTCATTTCAGGTGACAAGGAACAGAAGAATATTATGGCAAAATGAACTTTGATAATGCTGTTAGTGAAAAAAACTGAAGACATACATAAATGACAAAAAAAAGAGAACTAAATTAACCTAATGTATAATTTCTAAAGGACACGTACAAACCTTGACATTCTCCAATGTCTTTCCCAGAAAGACCCTAATAGAGTTACAGAAAACCATATATACGTAGGAGATGAACAGTTGATGATAGCTATTTTTTCTTTGGAACATTAATAAGCACCTTCAAAGAAAGTTGCGGGAAGTGAATGACCTTATATATGCATATAAGTACTGCTCAATGAACAGCTTTAGCTTATCTATGATGATGTTGTCACTTTTTCCAAGTACTGCTTTCTACATTTCTTTTTCCTATTTTTGGCGCTGCCCCTCAATTTTCGTAATTTCTCACACGACAGCAACTCAGCAAGTGTTACTTTCAACGTTGGACTAATTAAGGTCCACGTGAAGGGTATATATGTCTTTAAAGAAAGAATGAAGAGGATGAATTTGGGAAAAGGTTGTATTATATGGTCGAATGAATTAAGAGGATAACATTGAATTTAGCATTATGAAAAAATTAACATGTATTTGTTCTGGTATTTTCTAATTTAATAAAACTTTAAAATAAAATATATTTAAAATTATAAGAAAAAAGTGTGAAAGACACATCATAAAAAAAGTATGATGAGAGATGTCTTCATTCTTGACACTAAAAACTCGACTTTATAATAAAATGGCAGACTTTGAGATATGTTGCAAAATCATTTGCTAAATTAATTTGCGAAATTCAAGTTTGTATTTGATCAAAATAGATGCCTATATTTTAGTCCTAACAGCAACCTTTTTAAATATCGATAAACACTTGACAACAGCTATTACTCAGTTAACAACAATTGACTAAATTTTTGTTTTCATTGATAGTGAATTAATATACGTTTTTGTTAAGGGCTTTCGTGTCGTTATACCAAAACGACGGCGTACGTACAATTAAATTCGTGGAGTTGTATCAATTTTTCAATTGATATAATTAAAACCGAAAAACTTCTAGCCTAGCTAATTATATTCCAACAAGTAAAATAGGAGCGTTTGGTACATACCTAATCCTTAGTATTAGAAAATAGTCAACATGCATATGTAGTCATTATTAGAATTAAATGACCCACTTCTTATTCTTCTCAAGTCTACACGGTATCGTATATATTAAGGTATGGCAAACGTAAGAAGACCTATATTAGAAAAATCTATTTGGTTTTAAAATTTAATTTCAATCCCCTACTTTAATTATAGGTAAGAAAAGCCTACAAATTTGAACCTGCCCCAGTTTCAAAATCAGAACCTATATTGGAAAAAAGCGAATCTAAATTCTTGCCTACCCAAGCTTCCCATACGATAGTTCGTAGCAGTCAATATATCAACCTGCATGCATATTAGTTAATACTCGACAATACCCTATATATATAATATATCCTATGTTCAGGTAACTTAAAATTAAACTCAACCACTAATGTTTTCTACTCTATTATATTTTCACCCTGTGTACCTAGGAGGTTGTATTAAATACTTCTTGGAATTATGACTATTGACCAATAGATCAAAGTGGGACAGCAGCCAATAATGCCATTTCCTTTTCGATATATCTTGGCTTATTTGGCATTAGAAAGCGTTTGGTAAACTATAGTAATCAAAATTAGTTATATACATTTTACAATAATATATTCATGATTATTGTTTTGGAACCAAGGTTTTTGGGTATCTTATGTTTTGCTGCATCAGATAAATCAGTCTCAATAAAGCTTGAAAAAAATATAAGGTGAATTGAATAATTAAAATGAATATATATATATATATATATATATATTCAATCTCTTTTATTAACAAAAACTAATAATACTAATAATTAATATTTATGGATAAAAAAAACTTGTCAAAAGGAGTTTGTTAATAAGCTCTAAGAAAGCTTTTTTCGTATTCTTATGGCCATTGCAGTTTTTATTTATTTATTATTATTCAAGGGATGGGAAGTACTTTCTGTTTTAAGGGATGGGTTCATGAAATAATCCGACCAGTTTTTAGTTACCAAAGCTCTGTTGTTCGGGATATATTGGTTTTATGGGGGGTGGGCTGCTTTTAGAAGCCTCATCATGTATCAGCCTTTTCTGTTTTGAGGTTCAAGCACATCTTGTGCTGAAATTCCCATTTATAATACGTTTTTATAGCCTAAAAAACAACAACAATATATTGATTAGTTTTAAATTTTTTAAAAGTGTTGTTTAAAATTAATTTGAATTTGCATATTAACTTAATTTTAGATAAATTATTGCGGGTATAGAAAATATAAAATAAGACCACTAATTTTTATATATGACTAGTTTTCACTTAAAAGATTTGTTAATTATAAGAAAATTGGTTTTTTAAAATGTAAACTATTACACACGAAACAAGAAATGGAGAAAATTCAGCCAAGTATAAAGTAGCATGTTTTGTTAGTTAGAAAGAGTCAAGGAATCATAGTAGAAGAGATAGAGGACAAGTGATAAGGCATGGAAAAGCATCGACACTTGACAGTTAGCACACGTCAAAATATTTTGACGTTTTTTAAGAAATAGGCAATGGCAAATGGACTTGGAACATAGCGGACTAATTTTCAAAGGAGAAATGTTTCATCTACATCTATTATACTATAATTTACTTAGAGGGAGAAAAAAAATTAATATGATAGGATTTATATTGTGATAGAAATAAAAAAATTAAAAATATTAGTAAAATGTTTGTGTATAATACACTTTTTATTTCTTAGGGGAATACACAACTAAGGAGAGTTATCTAGGGTGGGTCTTAATTTGCTAAAATAATTTCTTATGTTTATTCGATAAGATAACATCCTTATCTCTTGTTAGGTTTTTTTTTATATATATAGAATAAATTACAGTTTTTCTTAAAATTTGATAAAATTACACAAGAAACTCTTCTGTTTTCAGGCTTTAAAAATGAATGAGATTTGTATAATTTCGTCAAATCTCAATGTGTGTAATTTACTCTTTTTTATATATGTAAAACGGAAATATTTTGCTTTAATTTAAAATTATTAAAGTATAAAATATTTCTTAAAAAAGTTACCTACATGATGTAAAGTTTTCCAAAACCAATTTCTAACGGGCTTTTCATGACAAATTTTTTTTATAGCATTTTCAACCATGTTATAATGTGTAAAAGTTGTCAGAAATTGATTTTACAAAATCAAAATTGACTGTGAAAGTCGATTTATACGAGTAAAATCCTTTTAATATATAATATTTCAACAACTTTAAAAGCAAAATCTACCGTTTTAATTTTAATAAAAAAATCCGTCTTGAGACAGCACGGTGATGGATTGACCACGGACTAAAAGTCAATCCTTTTGCCGTAAAAGGAAATTACTCAAATTTTTAATTCAGCTGGAAGGTGTAGAATATGGTATGGATCTAGTCCAAAATATTTAATTATAAAATTTTTAGGTACTATTAATACACACATGAAATACAGAAACAAAATTACTCCACATAGTAAGATTAATAATTAAAAAAAGTACATAGTAAGAGATAGATGACCTAATACGTACCTGATTTATATATGCAGCTAAATTAACTATCCTATGATTTCTTGGCGAACGTAATTCTATTTTCTTCTTCACAATAAGCACTAGCGAGCGACTACTACAACGCTGGCACTGAATCACTGACAATAAAATAAGTAAAATAATGTTCATGATTCCACATAATTAACGAATAATAAAATTAAGATAGAAAATTATTATTCTTTTTTGTTTTGTTTTCGACTAACTGATAGATAAGAATAAAATTAAATTTCAGTAACCACGCTTGATATTATAAAAATATATATGTTTTTATTTCAAGTATTATTACGAATTCTTGTATTTTTTATGATTATAAGTGCCTTTTTTTGAGAAAAAACTTATTTAAGTTGAAAATATCGTGGTGGAACTAATTTTCCAAACAAAAGCTCTTTCCTATATATGAAATTCAAAGTTTGTGATATCATTTAAGCAAATCTATTCATTGAATTTGGATATTTTAAAAACTCTTTCATATATATATATATATATATAACTAATTTATTATATTTTTTCATCATAAAAATATAAAAAGAAGTAAGCTTCTCTCATAAATTAAAGTTAACTTATGTATGTGTTAAAATTAACTTTTTTAAATAAGTTAAAGCAAAATATATAAAAAATGATTTTTTTATTGTATTGGGAGAGAAAAGAATTAAAAAAATTTATCCGAAAATTAATTTGAAACAAATATTATATATATATATATATATATATATATATATATATATATATATATATATATATATATATATATATATATATATATATAAACTAATTTTATCGTATGAAAGACTTAAACAAAGTCATTGTCTATACTATACTTCTCGTTAGATAATACGGTCAAAAAAGGATAGTACGGTGGGAGTTAATTTGAGGAGGACGTGTAAATATAATAATATATGGATCTTAAATGAGAAAAAGGTTCAAAGAATTGTGCTACAAGACAAATGTACACCCCCATTTTGGCTGGTTACGGGTAGAAAGAATAATAAAGAGAAGAAGATAAAAAATTATAGATATAATAAAAATAATGAGATGATCTGAAGAATATGACATAAAGGAGAAAGTGTATATTATATATTTTCTTATACAATATATGTTTAATCATAAAAAAATATTAAAAAATGGCCTTTCAATTTTTGTGTAAGTGTGCATAATTCACCAAAAAAAATAAACATCAAAATAACTGAAGAAGAAGAATAAAAAACAGATATGAGAAAATGCTACGAACCTGTGCCTCCTAGATGAATTATGGAGCATGGCCGGTCTGGAGGGCAAGAAATTGATGTGCTTTTCTTAAAATTGAGAGTCCCTCGTATATATAGCCATCATTCAACATATATTGTTCATTATTGTTAGACTAATATTAACCAATTTAGTAAAATTATAATTGATTTCTTCTTTAAACATAAATAATATTTTATTTATTTCTTAAAATGTTAAAAGTTGTGGTTCTTCAATTATATTTGGACTTTTTTCAGAAATCGGAAACAAGAATAGTTTTCTCTTATATATCACATTGATCGGATTCATATTTAACTGTGTATTTAATTTTATATATCAACCTCTCTTCCACCTTAAAAAATGTTTTCCACCTTAAAAAATGTTTTATTTCAATTTTTTTATAGGTCACATATATCCTTGTAGAAAATAATTTTTATCAAATTCAATAAAATTATTATAAATGGCAAAACATTCTCTATAAATATTTAACATAGCATATCAAAATTCAAATTTGATATCACGTTCCACAGTAATTAATTGATAAATCTGTATAAAAAATAGTAATGAATTAATACATTCAATGGTTGTGAAATATTTTATATAAAATGAAATCAATAGTATTTTTGAGCATTTTCCATCAAAAAAAAGTATTTTGAGCATTAATTAATTACAAAAAATTAAAGCACTTTACATTATTTAATATTTAAATATATTTCATTAATGGTTTTCAAGGCTATTTAACTAATGTTAAACACAATGAGTTATTAAAAGTTACTTCCAACCTAAAATAAAAATCATGCCAGGTTGTTTTACACAGATCAAATAAAAATAACAAATAGATAAAAGAAAATAATAATTTTATAAAATTAATCTTATATCATCATTAATTCATTTTTGTAGATTTTTTTTCAACATTTATATTATAAATGATATAAATGAAAAACATAATTAATATTATATTAAAAAGCAAAATAATAATTATTTTTGACATTTTTTTTCTCTTCCACTACAATTATCATGATACATAGGGAGTAGTATTAAACTTACTCTACATTAACTATATTAAATTTCCTAATATTTCATAATTTAAATTTTCAAATGCATGTATTTTTTATTTTAATTTATATTTGATTTAACAACAAATCAGTTTTATCTCAAATGAATCATTTCTTAATCTCTATTTGAGTTGTTTGAGTTGGGTAGGACTACCATGGTTGATTTACGTGCTTGGCTGTGAATCTTCCTTAAATAATTCTTAATTTATATTGTTTTATATTTTACCCGATAGTATCTACACTATCAATTTGCATATCATAAATTTCAGAAGTTATTTTTAATTATCTCTTATTATAATATATGGGTTTTTCCTTCATTCCACAAAAAATAAGATAACAGAAAAGTTATAAGCTAAC
This sequence comes from Glycine max, assembly GCF_000004515.6. Taxonomy (NCBI): domain Eukaryota; kingdom Viridiplantae; phylum Streptophyta; class Magnoliopsida; order Fabales; family Fabaceae; genus Glycine; species Glycine max. Next base: position 2,093,011 of record NC_016088.4, on the reverse strand, counting down.
ATTTTTAAAATAAAGTGTTTTACTTTAATTAATATTCAAATATATTTAATTAATGTTTTTAATGATGTTTAATTAATGTTAAACACAATGTGAAATTAAAATTAGTGTTAAACTTACTCTGCATTAGTTATTTTAACCTTCCAAATATTTCATAATTTAAAATTTTAAATGCATGTATTTTTTGTTTTAATATATATTTCATATTAATAACAAATCATTTTTATCTCAAGTAAATATTTTCTTAATGTCTGTTTGAGTTGGAAGTATTTAATGCAGTTTTACCAACATTCGAATCCGAGATCATTGTTCAAGCTAAAATTTCATGCCAGTCGATCCACATAATTAGTGACAAATTTGTCTTAAATAATTTTTAATTTATATTTTACCTATAGTATCCACAATATCAATTTGTATATTATAAATTTTAGGAATTATTTTTAATTATCTCTTATCATGATCTTATTTTTAATTTCTATTACATTTCTTGCGGCTTTTAATTATCAGTTATGGGGTTTTCAATTCGTTTCACACAAAAAAAGATAACTGAAAAGTTGTAAGTTGTGAGCTAAAATTTAAAAACAAAGTGTTTTGCTTTAATTAATGTTTTTAAGGATGTTTAATTAATGTTAAACACAATGAGATATTAAACTTGCTCTAAGTTAATGAGCTAAAAATTTTAAAACAAAGTGTTAAACTTGCTCTAAGTTAATTATTTTAACTTCCCAAATATTTCATCAATTAAATATTGTTATTAATATCACTTGAGATATCTTTTATCCTTACTTTGGTGTTAAAACAACATGAACTTAACTTTTTTGAATTTTTATTTAGAAGATGCTAAAGTTAATAATTTTATAGTAATTTTGATGTTATTTTTGTAGAGATGTAGCATAGGCATGGAAGGGGATTGAAGAACTAAAAAATGTCACGCTCGACGCGACATTCTCGCTTAACGAGTAAGAATTGCTCCGTCCAAGCAAGCTCGCTTAACACAAGAAACCCCATTAGAAGACAATTGTCACGAGCAAGCGTGCATCCTACGGCTTAGCGCATTGCCACTTAATCTAGCTGGACATGTGCACTCAGTGCAAGCATCGCACCCAACACACAAGAAAGTTTTGATTGACCAATCAATTGGTGAATATATTTAAAAAGAAGAAAACATTCAATTTTACTTCAAAAAGAAGAAACCATAGAAAGCGGGGGAAACAAGAATAGAGCAAGAAGCCTTGGAAGTGATTGTTGAAGAAAATCACTTTCGGAGCTTTGACCAATTTGTTTCATTCCATTTCTCTTCCATTTTCTTTCATTTCATTCCACTTCTTATATTTATAAGTCTCTCATGACAATGAGAGACTAAAATCACACATTATTGAGAGTTTTACAAATCAAAGTCTCTTTGATGTAATGATTCTAAACTATTTATAAATATGATGTTGATATTATTGTAGAAAACAATTTTGATCGAATTGAATAAAATTATTATAAATGACAAAACATTCTCTACAAATATTTAACATAATTACATATCAAAATTCAAATTTGATATCACTAGTTAGGTGTTCCATAGTAATTAATTGATAAATCTGTATAAAAATAGTAATTAATTGATACATTCAATGGTTGTGAAATATTTTATATAAAATGAAATCAATAGTATTTTTAGCATTAATTAATTAAAAAAAATAAAGCATTTTATGTTATTTAATATTTAAATATATTTCATTAATGTTTTTCAAGGCTATTTAATTAATGTTAAACACAATGAGATATTAAAAGTTACATTCATTTTAAAATAATTATCATCTTATGTTTACACACGTCAAGAAAAAATAATAAAGAGACGAAAGAGAGTAATAATTTTACAAAATTAACTTTATATCATCATTAATTCACTTATAGATTAATTTTATATTAAAAAGTAAAATGATAATTATTTTAAAATAGATTAATTTTTTTCTCTTAGACGACAATTATAATGGTACAGAGGGGATAATGTTAAACTTATTCTACATTAACTATATTAAATTTCCTAATATTTCATAATTTAAATTTTCAAATGCATGCATTTTTTGTTTTAATTTATATTTGATATTAATAACAAATCAATTTTATCTCAAGTGAATAACTTCTTAATGTGTGTTTGAGTTGAGTAAGACTACCAGGATTGATTCACGCGCTTGGTTGTGAATCTTCATTGATTTATATTGTTTTATATTTTACTTGTAGTATCTATACTATCAATGTGCATATTATAAATTCCAGACATTATTTTTAATTATCTCTTATTATAATATTAATGTTTTATATTTTACATGCAGTATCTATACTATCAATTTGCATATTATAAATTTCAAGATATTATTTTTAATTATCTCTTATTATAATATCATTGTTAATTTCTATTACATTTTCTCGGGTCTTTAAATTTTCAGTTATATGGGTTTTCTCTTCATTCCAAAAAAAAAAAATAGCTGAAAAGTTATAAATTAAGAGCTAACATTTTTAAAATAAACTGTTTTACTTTAATTAATATTCAAATACATTTAATTAATGTTTTTAATGAAGTTTAATTAATGTTAAACACAATGTGATATTAAAATTAGTGTTAAACTTTACATTTGTTATTTTAACTTTTCAAATATTTCATAATTTAATTTTTTAAATGCATGTATTTTTTGTTTTAATTTATATTTGATATTAATAAAAAAATCATTTTTATCTCAAATAAATCTTTTCTTAATGTTTGTTTGAGTTGGAAGTATTTAATGCAAGTGTACCAAGATTTGAATCCGAAATCATCCTTTAAGTTAAAATTTCATGTGAGATGACTCACGCACTTGATGTACACACTTAATGACAAATTTATCTTAAATAATTTTAAATTTGTATTGCTTTATATTTTACCTATAGTATCTATAATATCAATTTGTATATTATAAATTTCAAGGAATTATTTTTAATTATCTCTTATCTTAATCTTATTTTTAATTTCTACCACATTTTCTTGTGGCTTTTAATTATCAATTATGAGGTTTTCCGTTCATTCCACACAAAAAATGATAAGTTATGAGCTAAAATTTTAAAAATAAAGTTTTTTACTTTAATTAATGTTTTTAAGGATGTTTAATTAATGTTAGACACAATGAGATATTAAAAATTAGTGTTAAACTTACTCTACGTTAATTATTTTAAATTTCCAAATATTTCATAATTTAAATTTCCAAATGCATCCATTTGTTGTTTTAATTTATATTTGATATTAATAACAAATCATTTTTTTTATCTCAAGTGAATCTTTTCTTATTTTGTGTTTGAGTCGAAAGTGTGACACCCTCTATTTCGACATACATATAAATAAATAAAACATATAAAAATATTGATCAACAAATTCACGTGGATAAAATGTTCACATTCACTTCACTATTACCATTACTAAATAAGACTTATTAAAAACATATTCGGCTCAAAACAAGGCCGTCAAAGTTTACAAAAAAAAGTTTTGTTAAATCAATGAGGTAAAATAAAATAAAATAACATCATGCAATTAAAATAAAAAATCATCTTTAATGTCACATCCTATCAGAGCATTGTGTCTTAACGTCCTCTAGCACGAGTAGCACGAGGTTCTTTAAAGTCATCTGCTCATACGAACACAAGGTTCGAGATCATCACATGATCCAAACATAAATAGTGCATAGGAAGTGAGTTATCACAAAAAAAAATAACAAAACAAATAAACAAGACGTAATCAAAATAAATTATGGAAATATTTATAACATAACTCAACTTAATACAACTCACGTCACTTCACCACTTTATCTTTAAAATTCATTTTTCAATTATTAATCACATTACACATGAATCATACACTCGAGTCAAGATACAATAACACTCATTAATTTCATAATAAGCAATTAACAAGCGTTATGCAACAATTATACTAAGACTCAAGCTTAAATGCAATGTGGTATCATGTCAGTGAAAAATCACCCTGGGGTGCTTAGGAGTACATAACAAGACACACCACACAATGGGTATGTCAGGTCACTCTCACTAAGTAAAATCGTAAGGTGACCAGTCAGGGTCACTCCATTTTGCGAGAATGTTCCAACCATATGGGATCAACATAGGCTTAAAGGAGCACTTAAACCGAGTGTTTTTACCCCCAAGGCCTAGACTCCGAAGAATCCGTTAGAGCTTCACCTTCCTGATTCAGGTCCAACCCTTAAAACAATTTTTACAAGCAAACACTGCTCATGAATTATACAATACCCATGATCTCACACTCTTGTTTCAAACACGTTTAACACATTGCGCTACAATTTAACACTGGTTCCTAACTAGGAACCTACACTTTCTCTTTAATACTGCGCATAAAAACTTTTCTCAATATAAACATTGGTCGGATTATTGTATAATTTACAGCTCACAACATAATTATTGTCACATCAAGTGTTCAACATACACCCTTATTCACAACCAAATATCATGCCCACAATTTAACATCTCATGATGTCACAATCCATGTTAACTCGTTGGCAAGTGTACCAAATCGTCACAAGTAGTAAAGTTCTCGGAAGTCCAACTGTCGAATCCACATGGACTTTGTTTGTACTTAGATTAATGCAAATCCAAATTAAAAGCAAGAGATAAGAATTTAAAATAAAAGATAAAGAAACATAGAAGATAAGGTAAAGAAAAGATAAGATATTTAAAGATAAAATTAGAAGATAAAAGAAAAAGATAAAAGATCAAAACGATAAAAAATTTAAAGATAAGATTAAAAGATAAAATTAGAAGATAAAATATTTAAATTGCAATAAAGATAACTACTTCTACGAAATTCAAATAAATAAAATCTAAATCTACTAAACCTAAATACTTACTCCTAAAACCCAACAGTAAAATAAGGAATAACTACTTCTAAGAAAAACCAACAATAAAAATAGGGAATAAAATCTAAGAAAAACCAACAATAAAAATAGGGAATAAAATCTATATATTAAAATCGCTAAAACCTGACAAGTCTAATTAGCCTAGATATATGGATTCTGGATTTGTCTGTTATCAATACCAGTGAACTAATTCTGCCCCACATCTATCCATCTACTTGCCCCTGATGCCTCACGATGACAAGCCTACCTTAATTACCTATCTTCCAAATGCCCTTTGCGAAGACTCAATAATTAAGATGCATTAAGATTACATTCTAGATGTTTGCTAAAGCATGGACATTGGGGCACTAAGTCATGTTAACCCAATGATTTCTTTCTTTTATTGTTCTATTAAGCATTACCCTCTCCGAGTGGCCTAACCCTTAAAACCGATTCACACATTCATTCCTTATCCCTAATTAGGCTTTACCTTCTCCCGAGTGGCCTAAAGACTAACAGAAAACAAAGTCCGAGATGTAGAATAAGCAAGAAAGAAAAGCAGATAAAAGAAACTGGAAGAAAAACCCTCTAAAAGATAACCCGATAATTTCCTCCTTTTAGTGTTCTCTTAAGCGTTACCCTCTCCCGAGTGGTCTAACCCTTAAAACAGATTCAAGTATTCATTCCATACCCCTAATTAGGTTTTACCCTCTCCCGAGTGGACTAAACCCTAACAGAAAACAAGTTCAGAGATACAGGATGTAAAAAGAAAGAACGGTAAATAAATAAAGAACCTAGAGGGAATTCCTCTTTTTATTGATAACTCTTGAAATGCTCAATACATCATTGGCTTTTTAGGCCTGCCAGGCCCTAGCTAGCTAGGGGGATTAGCCACTCATGGTCATGAGGGCTTTACAATGAGAGGAGAGGTGAAAGAAAGGGAGTAAATGAAACCCCTAGGAGAGGGGGTTCTGTGGTGGTGTTTTTCCTAGGCTGACCCTCTTATTTATAGGTGCAAACTTGGGCTTGGGCCTTCGTAGTCTCGCTGAGCGCGAAACCTCACGCTCAGCGCATGTCTTGCGCTTAGCGTCTTGCTGGAGTTGGGCTTCTTCTTTTTTTCTTTATTTTTTCCCCTTTTTGCTTGTTGTACCTCCCTTTTTCACATCTGCAATCAAAATTCGAAATTAATTAAATCTTTCCAAATTAAAGCATAAATAACTGCTAAATAATTAATTCTAAGTTAATTTTAGACCGATTTTCCACTATTAATTCACTATTATTTAGCAGTTATCAATCCACCATCAAGGGTTTACATGTATCTCACAAATTAACACATGTTTAACTTTGTATTTATACTCAATTTCAACAACAATATTATAAACAGACACTGCTCATAAATTATACAGTACCCACAATCTCAAATTCGTGTTTCAAACACGTTTAACACATTGCGCTATAATTTAATATTGGTTCCTAAGTAGGAAACCTACATTTTCCCTTTAACATTGCACATCAATATTTTTCTCAAGATAAACACTGATCGGGTTATTGTATAATTCACAGCTCACAACACAAGTAATGTCACATCAAGTGTTAACCACACACTTATTCACAACTAAAACTCATGTTCACAACTTCACATCTCATTATGTCACAATTAACCATCTCATGTTTACGTGTATATCGTAATTTAACACATTCAACTTTGCACTTATACTCAATCTCCATAATAATATTATAATTTCAAAGTAATATATTATTCTAAAATTCATCATATATTCAATTTACCACTTATATACAATTTCAATCACAATTTCATAATCCCAATACAACTATTTATTATGCTAATCTTATTCAAAACACAAACAAATTATACAAAAATATTTCTCGATCCACGGGGAGTAAAACCCCTCAAACAATTTCACATAATGATACAAGAAAAATTTTAATACAATAAACATCCCAAAATAAATTCTAATTTGATCCTTTAAGAATTCCTACACATGTTCATTTTAACCCCAATTGCGATAAATTGATCCCTTACCTCTAAGCGGGCTCACGTGTGTATTTTGACAGTGATAATGGCATCTCCAACAGTTTCCTGAGATTCCTCAAGCTTTTCCTTTGATTGTTCTGATAGGGTTTCCAAGCGTTAGAGAAAGGAGAAGGGATTGAAGCCTTCATTTCACTGTCTACGTGTGATGAGTATTTCTCCCTCTAAAGACAGTATTTTGCAAATCTCACCAGTGAAGATATGCGGAAATGAATAACAAACCATGTACAAAAATTTCACAACAATCCAACGGTTAATGAGTCTGGGATCGTAGTTTTACTGAGATATTTTTGGGTTTCTATGGGAAAATAAAAAGCTACGATGCAAAGGATATTTCTTTCTGTTCAGACATGTTTTTGTAATTTCCAACGGTGAAAATATTCGTAAAAGAGTTGCGAATCTGATGCTCACTTTTTACGATGATCCAACGGTGAATGAGTTCAAGATCATCATTTATTCTGAGATAGGTTTGGTGGTATGCGGGAAAAAGAGAGAGTTTTAGGAGGAGGAGAAGGGAAAATGAAATTGAGAGGAAAAGGAGACGTAGAGAGTATCGTTAGTTTGAAAACTCATCTAAGGTGCCTCTATTTATAGTTAGGGTACTCACAACCTATTATTTACTCTATTTTTTTTGCTTATTATTTTATAAATAAATATTCTATTTTATTTCCTATCAAATGAATAAATCAAATATCTTTCCTTTTTTTTCCCTTCAAACCATTATTTTAATATATTTATTTTTCCTTATTTTTTTAATTATAAAATCTCACTATTTTCTAAAAATCTATTATTTTTTTTTACTAAAAAATCTTTTTAATTTATATACGAAAAATGAAATGTTACAGAAAGTATTTAGCACAATTGTATCAAGATTCAAACCCAAAATCACTATTTAAGTTAAAATCTCACCTCAATTGATCCATACACTTAGTGGTGAATTTGTCTTAAATAATTTTAAATTTATATTATTTTATATTTTATATGTAGTATCTACAATATCAATTTGTATATCATAAATTTCAGAAATTATTTTTAATTATCTCTAATCATAATCTTATTTTTAATTTCTACCACATTTTCTTGTGGCCTTTAATTTTAAATTCTAGTGTTTTCACTTCATTCCGCCCCAAAAAAATAGCTTAAAAGTTATAACTTATGAGCTAAAAATTTAAAAACTGAAGTGTTTTACATTAATTAATATTCAAATATATGTAATTAATGTTTTTAAGGATGTACGTTTAATTAATGTTAAACACAATGAGATATTAAAAATTATGTTTGATATTAATAACACATCATTTTTATCTCTCAAGTGATTTTTTTAAAATAATTTTAATTTATATTTTCTATATTTTACTGTAGCATCTATACTATCTATTTGTCTATTATAAATTTAAGGCTTTATTTTTTAATTATCTCTTATATAATATGATTATGTTTGATAAAAATTAGAGTACAAGCTAACTAAAAAATCATAAACTATAAGCTAAAAAACAAAAAAGTTTATGAGTGATAAATGTTATGTATACGTTATTTGTATATTGACATCACATAACAATTATCTAATTTTCTTATCTTTTATTGTTACTTTTGTGTTAAAACAACATGAACTTAGCTTCTTTTGAGTTTTTATTTAGAAGATGCTAACATTAATGATTTTATAGTAATTTTGGTGTTATTTTTTTTGTAGAGATGTAACAAAGACATGGAAGGGGATTGAAGAACTAAAGTGTCGCGCTCAGCATGACATTCTCGCTTAGCGGGTCAAAATTGCTTAGCCCAAACAAGCCCACTTAATGCAATAAGCCACATTAGAAGGCAATTGTCACGAGCAAGCGCATATCCTGCGGCTTGGCGCATTGTCACTTAATCCAATTGGAAATGCGTGCTCAGAGCGAGCATCGCGCTAAGCACACAAGAAAATTATGATTGACCAATTAGTTGGTGAAGATATTTAAAAAGAAGAAAATATTTGGTTTTCCTTCAGAACGCAAAAATCATAGAAAGCAGAGGAAATAAGAACAAAGCAAGAAGCTTTGAAAGCCATTGTTGAAGGAAATCACTTTCCAGAGCTCTGCCCGATCCATTTCATTTTGTTTCTCTTCCATTTTCTTTCATTTCATTTCACCTCTTATATTTGTAAGTCTCTCATGACAATGAGAGGCTAAAATCACCTGTTATTGGGAGCTTTGCAAACCAAACTCTCTTTGATGTAATGATTCTAAACTATCTATTAATATAATGTTGATATTATTGTTCTTTCTTGTGCTCATTCACAGGTATATGGTCTGATCATCCATTTTCATGAAATGTTTTATGATTTAGACATTGTAAAATGTTTATATGCTAAGAACTTGAGAAGAACATCTAGGTGATCCATGCCTAGGTATAGAATGGTATTGTCTAGCCTATTTATGCATCTCTACTCATAATGCAAATTATTTAATATAACTCTTAAGCTATTAGGAGCGATATTAAGTGATTTAGGCTCTCTCACTTGAGGGATCGTGGTTAGAGTATGTTAGAAGATGCGGTTAATAATCATATTCATGTTAAAAAGAGAAAAATCAATTTTGATTGTATCAAAAGTAGTTCTGGTAAGCGGATCCCCCAACACGTTTCGTAACTCTATACCAACAACATTTCATAACTCGGAGTGTTTGTTTTCTTACTCTTTCCTTACTTTGTAGTTAATTTACATTAGTTTATAATTGTGCTTAATCTATGAACAAGATTTGATTTGATTCATAAATTGCTTAAACATTATATATATAACTCTGAATACAAACAAAGTCCATGTGGACTTGATACTCGATATTACTATTTTATTACTACTTGTACAAATTGGTGCATGATAAGTGTTATGCATACGTCATTTGCATACTAAAATCATATAACAATTATCTAGTTTTCTTCTCTTTTATTGCTTATTTTGTGTTAAAACAACATGAACTGAACTTCTTTTGAGTTTTTATCAAGAAGATGATAAATTTAATGATTTTATAATAATTTTGGTTGTTTTTTGTATAAGGATTTAGCAGAGGTATAAAAAAAGATTGAAGAACTGAAGTGTCGCACTGAGCGCGACATCCTCACTAGCGCACATCTGGTGACTTAGCTCGCATCTGATGGCTTAGCACATGCATCTGATGGCTTAGCACGCATGCATATGGTGGTTTAGCGAGCATTTGACAGCTTAGCGCATGATCACTTATGCCACCTGGATTTTGCATGAGCGCGCACATGCAAACTTAGTGCACAATGGAGGTTCTGATTGGTCATCAAGTGGGAAGATATTTGCAAAAAGTAATATGTATATATATTAATCAACATCCATTCATTCAGGAAGGCTTCACCACGAAGCAAGGTAGCAGAAAGAAGAGAAACAACACAGGAACTCCACCACTAGCTGGTGCAAGGAAAATCCATTTTTCAGAGCTCTGACTGATCTGTTTCACTCCATTTTCTTCCATTAAATCCCCTATAATTTACTCCATCTATCTGTAAGCCCCTCATGAGAATGAGAGGCTAAAACTCAACCATGTTGAGTGCTTTTTAATCCAAAACTCTCTATGATGTAATGATTATAAAATGTCTTTTAATATAATGTTGTTATTATTATTTATCCTTGAGCTTATTCACATACTTATTGTTTGATCATCGATCTGTATGTACTATTTTAGGATATAAATATTGGAAAATGTTTATATGCTAAGAACTTGAGAAGAATATCTAAAGTGAGTCATATCTAGGGATAAATTGGTCTTCTTTAGCCTGTGCATGCATATCTGCTGTTAATGCAAATCATTTAGTAATCAATCGTCAAGGAATTGAGAGTGATATTAAGTGATTTAGGTTCTTTCACTCGAGGGATCTTGATTAGAAAAGACTAGTAGATGCGGGTGATAACCATATTAATGTTAAAAGAGAAAAATCAATAAAAGATTACATCAAGAGAGGTTATGGAAGCACAACCCCCAACACATTCCACACTCATCATCAACTTCACACTCCAAGCATTTGTCTTCTCACCTTTTTATGCTCTGTTGTTAATTCTCATATTTTATTTTTGTCAATATTGATTCTTATGCAAAAATCTCTTAGTACAAATACAATCTTTGTGGAATTCATTAATTGTTTAATCATTATATATATATTACAAGCATAGTCTCTGTGAAATTAAATACTTGGTCTTACCATTTTACACTACTTGTGGAACTTAATATGCTTGCCAAGAAATCAACAATATACTTGTCAAGGAGTTAACAATTAGCAAACTAGTTGAATTGAAAGTGACTAATAAAATTAGATGATAAGTTAGTTGATATGTATAAAATGACGTTTAGTTATTTGATTAAAATTAATTATATATTTATACACACATACATATATTAAAATTAATTATTTTTTTATTTAGAGTCTCTTTAATCCTTTTTATAAGAACCAAATTAGAGACTAAGTTTGGTCCTTTTTATGAAAACCAATATAAAATGTCTGATGCAATATTTTTTTTCCTTTTAGAGAAATACCTTTAATTGTGAATATTTTTTCTTAAACATTAATGTCATATATTTGGGAGTCTAATTTTGTTTTGTATAAAGAATATTTTGGAGAATACTACTTTGACCATTTAGATGCATAGTCAAGGAAAAACAAAATAACAAAATATATTATTGATGAGAGAAAATAAAAAAAATAACACTAACAAAAATATTTGGCAAAAGAATAAGACTAAGTATCATAAATAGTAGGGAAAGTTTTGGAAAATACGTATAAATTGAAGATAAATTATTGTTACTAATTAAATTAATTATTTTTTAATCTTGGTGAATTGTTAATTGAATTTTAGATAGAGTATTTGATATTAATGATAAAAAATTTATATCTCTCAAGTCAATATTTTCTATATTATAAAAAACTCAACATTTTATAAAGTATTTTTATGTCATTAGCTTTTTTATGTTTTCTTTTTTTTTTTTTATAAAAAATATTCATTTTATTCTTCAGGCAAATATTGATCTTTAACTGTTTTAAATTTTTTTTATTAAAATCTTCTCTTTAATCTCAAATTGTAACGACTAATATGCTTAAATTAATTTCAATTCATCATTTCTTATATGTTTTTCCTTTTTTTAAAAAAAAATCTTTTTGAGGAGTGTTAACAACATACTTTCTTTGGTCGGTCTCAAATATAAGAAAAAATACATTTTTCTTAATTTTAAATATAAAAAAATTCAATTAATTTTATCTTATTTAATGTATTATCTCTAAAATATCATTCATTTAATTGAGGTTGAAGTTTTTATTGATTTTTTTATTCTTGATACTAAGTTTCAATGAAATAGTAATTTTTAATTGAGATTGATATAATTAAATATGATTAATTAACTTTATTAGTTAGTGTGAATCCATTTTTTTTCCTCATATATTAGAAATGAGAGAGTGTACTCTAACACACTGTTTCTGACACGTACTCTTTTATTGATTAAAATTTATTAAAAATTATATATATATATATATATATATATATATATATATATATATATATATATATATATATATATATGTTTCTACAATTTTTTTGTTATTTTCAATAATTTTCAATCAATAGAATGAAGTGTGTCAGAGAATCTTTTGTTGTTTTTTTATCTCTTTCTTTTAATTCTTCTCTTAAATCTCAATTTTTAATTGTTTATAATCTTTTTCTATTAAAAAATTCTCTTTCATTACAAATTACTTATATTCTTTAATTAATTTTGAGTCATTATTTTTTTAAAAAAAATCCTTTTTTAAATTCTTTTTATTCTCCTCTTGATTTTCAATTTTTTATTGTTTTCATTTTATGTTATTTTTCCTTTCATCTCAAATTTTAATTACTCATATTCTTAAATTAATTATGTTTACTTTACTTTCAATTTTAAATATTTTTATTTTAATATATATCCTTTAAGTTATACTTAAATTTTAAAAAATCCATATAATTAATAATACATGAAACATTTTATAATATATCAATCTTATGAATGACTTGTCTATGTGAGTAGATACAAGTAGTTAAAGATTTACTGAATAGTCAGACAAGTTGTGTTTTTAGTTAGTAAAAAAAATTAAAAATTAATTAAAATGACTTGTAAAAATATAGTCTTAGAATAAATTTTTATCTTCTCCATTGATGATTTGATTTCCCATTATTTCACTAAAATCTAATTGCTTGTGGTTTAGACCTTGGAGGTAAAAGATAAAAGATCCAAATTTTAATAAAATAATAATTTATTTGTTTATGAAAATGTTGTCTTACACTTAGTAAAAATATTACTAAAAACTTTTGGTAACATTTAAAAAATATCGTCACATAATTAAATGTTATTAACAACTAGTAACATTTATTTATATTTTGTGACATTTTTTAAATATTGCAAAAAGTTTTTAGTAACATTTTTACTGAGTGTTGAAAAAAAAAAATATTGCTAAGATCACATTTGTAATGTAATAATGGATGTCCAATGAGAAGTCTATGTCCTCCTATGATAGGTTTCTTAATTGTATTTCAGTAGACCATTAAGATACAGTTTGACAAATCATTGTGTAGAGGATAGTATACTTTCATTCTCATTCTCAATAACAAGTGGGTTCGATTCTTTATGTCAGGTACAAATTTTATCATCTAATTCTCTTTAGATTATTGATTTACAAGAAACACCCTTAATACATTGTGTAGAAATCATACCTATTTAATCATTACAATTACAAATGATTTTAAAATCCGATTGATTATTGCATTAGTGAACGAATTGGTTCAAATACAATTTATTAGTTTAACTATAGTGTTTTTTAATAAGATGTTGGCATACGGACATCAAGGCTAACACTTGACATTCCAATTAACAATGTTGACACCCCAAGCGCAACCCATCACCTGCCACAAGCCAAATGTTTTTAAAGTAATAAAAAGATCCTTACAACGAAAGTTTTATTTAGGTTAAATGTCGGTTCATTATATTTTTGGCAACTCTATCTTTGGCAATCTCTATCACTTTCATAAATGCTTGAAGCTACAAAATTATTTAGGTTAAATGTCGGTTCATTATATTTTAATATTATTTTATTTTGGTACATTTAATTTTAAAATTTTTATTTTAGACCTTTATGTTTACGAAAGTTTTATTTTGTTCCATGTCAGATCTAAAGTTTTTGATTGCCATCGAGATTTAATGTTTCAGATTTTTTAAATAGATATTAATATTTGTTGCTAGAAACATAAAAAATGAGCAAAATGAAACTTTTAAAAACACAAAGAATTAAAATATGAAACTTTTAAAATTTAATATATTAAAATGAAAAACATTAAAACATAAATAAACAAAATGAAACTTTAGAAAAAGTAAAAAGATTGAAATGAAACTTTTGAAAACATAAATGACCTAAATAAAACTTTTTAAAACACAAAGGATAAAAATAAAAACTTTTGAAACATAAAAAATCAAAATGAAACTTTTAAAAACACAAAAAATTAAAATGAAAATTTTAAAACTTAATGTATCAAAATAAAATAGCACTAAAACATAATGAATCAAAAATAACATTTAACCAATTATTTATTAATGTTTTACAATCCAATTGTTCTAACATGTGCATATATGTGTGTTTTTGTTACAACGGAACACATCGTAAGAAAATTTCCAATGATTGCCCTAATTCATGATTAAAGGAGACAAATAAAAAAAATTAAAGTTAGATGGACAATAATGAGATAAGAATATTAATTAGACATTCACGGTTTAATCTTCCAGCAATGTAAGATAGAATGAAATAGACACTAACCTGATGAAGCCACCGTCGTATTTGTAGTTTTTACCATCTGGTACGTTGGATTTAAATTTGAGCATCATAAACATTATATAATATAGTAGTACTTTATAAAGAAAGTTAAAATAACATGAAAAAAAAATCCATGAGCTCAAGAAATTCATAATCAAGTGAGATTACCTGCAAATGAGACTTAACATTTGCCAAAGTGGGATCCTTCACATCGAATGTGAAAACATGTAAAAGAAAGATTAATTGTGAAAACATGTAAGAAGAAAATTAAATAAAATAATTATTCATTTCCAATTTTACCACTTGAACACAACTTGGGGAAGATGCATAATTATTGAAAAGAATAGAAGTCAAGGGAAAGAAAAATGAAACATACTTTGGTGACCACCCCCAATGAATAGTTCAATGGCATGAACAAAGTGAGTGTAGAGGGTGGAAGTCCAACGCATCCTCGGAGCCATTATGCTATGCTTAGAAGGGGTGGTGACAAAACCATGTCTGGATATTTAGAGTTCAAGGTCATTTTTTTAAAAGAAATAGTTTTTTATCCCAAAGAACTTTACTTTACGTAAGAATATAGTCAAGATTTAATATTATATATATATCCAAGATTTAATGTTAGTCACTAAATTTTCTAAAATGATTTAGTGTGCTTTAAGAAAACTAAAGTAATCTACCTAAAAAAAATATAAGTAGCTAGGTATTGTTAACTTTACAAAATTTACTTACATTCACTTCTTTCTTGTAAATTATAAATTTTTAACATGTTAGACATTGGGTAGGAAGAAGAAGAATTGCTCAGGAACTAAATTAAATTCACTTTTCTTTTTTTGAGAGAAAATTAAATTCACTTAATATAGATAACTTCACACTTAATTTACATTATATACTTTTTATGTGTTCTTTATCTTTTTCCATCTGGCACTATCTATTAACGTTAGTACGTCTCTTCGTGGGATTGGACTCCGTCTCTCTTTCTCATCCATATCTCTTTAGGTTTAATATATATATATATATATATATATATATATATATATATATATATATATATATATTTGATTGATTGATTGAACATTGAAGTACATTGGGTTTTAAATCAACGAATACGTATGTAAGACAAGCTGGTTAACTGCGTAAATTTAGTTTGCTATTGAAGAATTCCACTGACTTAAGAAAAAAATAATGCCAATGGTTTAATACAAACATGAGGAGGGTATGTTATTAATGGAAGAAACAATGTACTCGACCAACAACCATACAATTATAACTTCGACAGAATCCACAAAGGGAAACGTTTTATTTTTATTAAAAGGGAGCGATGGATATAATCTCCTTCAACTCTGAGAGCCGCTGGATCTACAAGGCTGCTTCAAAAGACCAGTTAAGAATGTCATGTGTTTCAACCAAGTCACCAGTGGAGGCAGAGAAACCAACACTGATCCATTCGGGCAAAACATTCCTCAAATCAACAATAGCAGAGACAGTGGCATTCCTATTGTCAGGGTAACCCACAAACACACTCAACCTCTTGTCCTCGGAGTTGTAGTTCAGGCTCGCATGTGCTACAGCATTATCAGGTTCAAGTTCACTAGGCCATGGCACAGTTGCCACTGACTTAATAGAGTCAACATCAATTCCAACATGAGGAGACTGGTTTGGTGAATTGGGGTCCCAATCATTGGTGAAACTATCAAACTCAATGGCCACTATTTGGTTTTTAGAAGGGTCCAGTGCAGTTTCCGGCTTGAAAAGACCAAGATACCCCCCACTTGAGTTTTTGGGGATCAGGAAGTTAAGGTTGGCTGATGTAAGAAAGAAGGCAAAGCCATCACCACGAAGGGCTGAACCCTTAGGGTTCACGACAAAGGAGAAATCAGAGGTGAAGTCTGCGAGATGTCCGTTGTTCTTGTTCCAGAGGTGTATCGGTGTGATATGCACTACTCTTCCAACACTGTGTGGAACTGGTTTGCCAAGTTGGTCGGTGTTGGTTAACCTTAGAGCCCCACCAGATACTGAGGCATTGCCGATCAAAAGTACGTTTGGATCATCTTTGTCGAAAAAAGAGAAGTCAATGCCAACGGTTTCGTATGCTGACATTGGGGATGGGGGTTGTTGTTGTGACTTGACACTGTGATGTTGTAGCAACAAGAGGAAAGGGATGAAAAATTTGATAAGGGGACTAAGAGATTGAAGGAGGTTAGGTTTTGAGTTGGGGAAAGCCATTGTGTGGTGATAGATGCCTGAAGCAATGTGAGGACTGAGGTTATATATATAGGCCTCTTTAGCCAGCTAAGAATATAAATAAGAATACAATTGCCGAATAATACGGCATGCAGCTTGCATAGTATGTTAAGTTTAATTATTGTTGCCGTTTTCGCCAACTAATGAAGGTGGAAAATCCAAGGGAATTCTACAAAAGTTTGAATATACAAGTCCAAAACATGATGATCAGAAAAGCTTTGGATATCTGAAAACGATCAGTTTATAAGAAAAAAATAGAATATATGAAAATATGCTCCTGGATACGTATTGGTGAGAAATATTTGCAAAATGCATGAAAGCTAGCCATAATTGCATTACAAAAAAAAGTCATAGGTGTATATAGTGTCAACCATATATTATATTGGGTAACACCTTGTTTATGTAGTCATATTTAACTTGTCTTTCAACTTAAAAAAAAAAAGTTTGTAATCTGTAAACTAGTTACGTTATATTATTATTAATTATACCCGTACATTCCATCATATATTGTGGGATAATATGCAAATCCTACGTTACCGATGCATAGATGGAGGCCAAATGGGATAAGATCGAAAAATTGTTGTGTTAAATCGTTGTACTATGCAGAGGCCCTTTGTGATGCTATATATGTATAGCGCATGTTAATTAATTTTATTGATAACAAGGTATAACTCGTTTACTTGGCCGCATTATTTATAGTATAATTACAGCTGTATCTTGTTCTTTGAAAATGTCCTGGTTTATTAACAACTAAAAAATTATATACATTATTGTTTGGAACAAAGCAAATCTCTCCACGGACAAACAGTGATGTCCAAAAACATCTTGAGAAACATATCTCGGACTAATTGATTAACCTTGATTGTTTATTTTTTCATAGGAAATCTTCCTCGCTCTTTTCGCCTATGTTTGACAAAGGCCAAACAAACTATGCAAAGCCTAGTTTGGTCAAATGTATTGTTGTTAATTTAATTATTTTCCTAAAACATCCTTCATAACCCAAAGGCCTATAAATAGCTACATTCTTCCCTCGTTCTAAGCATCACCATCATTCACATCAACAACAACAACAACAACACAATGGCCAGCCATGCAGCTCAAAACCCTAAATCTGTTTTCCTTATGACCTTCCTCTTGCTAATCACCAGCGCCAAATCAGACTCATTTTCTTTCAACCTACCCAGATTTGAGCCAGATGCTTTAAACATACTACTCGATGGTAGTGCCAAGACAACAGGTGGAGTGCTACAACTCACCAAAAAGGACAAAAGAGGAAACCCTACACAACACAGCGTTGGCCTCTCAGCATTCTATGCAGCACTTCATCTCTCCGACGCAAAAACTGGGAGAGTCGCAAACTTCGCCACCGAGTTCTCCTTCGTCGTGAACACAAAGGGTGCACCACTCCACGGCGACGGCTTCACCTTCTACCTTGCATCACTCGACTTTGATTTCCCAGACAACTCAAGTGGTGGCTTCCTCGGACTCTTCAACAAAAAAACAGCCTTTAACACTTCCCTAAACCAAGTTGTTGCTGTTGAGTTTGACAGCTTTGCAAATGAATGGGACCCTAATTTCCCAGAGTCTGATTCTCCTCACATTGGAATTGACATCAATTCCATTAGGTCTGTGGCAACTGCGCCATGGCCACTTGATATTCAACCACAAGGGTCAATAGGAAAGGCACGCATAAGCTACCAATCTTCCACCAAAATATTGAGTGTCTCGGTGGCTTATCCAAATAGTCCTGTGAAACTGAATGCCACTGTTTTATCGTATCCCGTTAACTTAGGGGCTGTTCTGCCCGAACGGGTCCTATTCGGTTTCAGTGCTGCCACCGGTGACTTGGTTGAAACACATGATATTCTTTCATGGTCTTTCAATTCCTTCTTGTAGATAAACACAACAGCTGGGAGAAGAGAAGAGAATAAAATGCATATTGAGAGAATGGTCGATGGTCTTTTATGGTTTAATGGATATGTTGTTAGTCGTTACTGTTTGTGAGGTCTCTGTTTCGGGTTTCCTTAATAAGGATTGGTTCAAAATTATGAATAATATTTATTTGCATGGGCGCTAGTAATGTCAATACTTCCCTTCATGTTACATCAAATATATGTGTGTGTGTTTGTTTTTGCCTATTTCGCCTTTACGGTGTTAGGTGAATTAAGAAGAAGAGCGAATTGAGAATCATAGTAACTAGGTTTCAATTGCATAGGTCAATTCAATTATAAAAAGATAAAAATAAAAAGTAAAAAGTATAGATAGATCGATATAATAGAGACAGAGGGAGAGGGGGAGAGAAAGAGAAAAGAAGTCTATACTACTCTTAAGTGAAAACAGATAATAAAATACATAAAAGCCTTTTATAGACGACCTGTGAGAGACAAAACCTATATGCACACGGATTTCCTTCATGTTAAATGTGGTAGATCTAGTCAAGTTCAAAGCTTTTTTTTCATCTATTTCTAATGCATCAAGGAAAAATATTCACATTCTTAACAGATTGAAGGCACAGTATTGTATTGCATTCAAGAGCCATTCCAAAGCTTTTTCCACGTCCCTCTGGTTAGCAATTTCGATTGCTGTGATAACAGCCATGAGCTCAGCAAAAAAGGCATTTTGAGTTACTTCAATTTCCAAAAAAATATTGAAAAGTGTGACATTGTAAATAACAAAAAAATATTTGAGTTACTTCAATTTCCAAAAAAATATTGAGTTACTTCAATTTCCAAAAAAAATGCATGCCTTTCTTTTAGAGATTAATAAACGAAAATATTTTAAATGAATAAGATGCAGTTAATTAAAGTGTGACATTGTAAATAACAAGAAAAATTTTCATATACTTTACGACTATTTAAAAAAATATATAAATAAATAAATTAAAGAGAATAATAAATATTTTTAATTTTAATAATGAATATTTTTTTCTTATTGAGCGAGAAAAAAAACTAAAGGGATGAGATTTTCAGAATTAACGAAAAAATATTTATTTCAATAAAAAAGTTGTTTAATGAATATGTATCAAATTTTACAATATAAAACTGAAATCCATTTTAGGATTGGTTAATATTATTTATGTCTTAAAACATGGTTTATTTAAAATGTTATCTTTAATTTGATAGTGTATCAAACTTAAAATTAATTAGATCTAAGTAAATATAATTGTTTATGTATAAGGAATGAAAAATACAAATAAAAAATATACAATAACAGAAAAACATAATAAGGAAGAGAATAGTATATACTCTTATTTAAAAGTGATTCGTAAAATTTATTATAATATAAAAAATAAACTAGAACAATTATCAAACAAAATCTTTATCGACTTCTATCATGTTATCAACTGTTAAAATTAACTCTTTCATTAGTAGTCGTTTCTTTTCTTTTTTCTTTTTTTTAAGTTTCATTAATAAATTAATTAAGTTTTTGAGCAAACTGGTGGACAAGAAATGGGTCCTCTTGTTAGCCCTTTCCGGAATGTTACTTGTTTGTTTTCCGAAATAGTAAATCCAAAACATAACAAAACCTTATGGAATAATATTTTCGTACTAAACAATAACCATTCCAGAAATCCACCTTTGGGAATAGTTTTTCCGGACTACTAAATTCCCATTCTGGAATAACCTTTTCAGACTACAAAAACAATCGTTCAGGAATAGTTATTCTGGAACGAACAATCCAGAACTTACATTGCAGTTCAGGATAGGCTTTTCCATAATGATAACCTTTCGAAGTAGCCTATCTGAATACTTTTGATACTATTCCTCTTCATCGAGACCCCATTTTCTGAAAAAAAAACATGAATAAAAGTAGAAAAGAACACACCTTACAGTATGTGTGTCGAGCCATCCTCACATGAGCTATGAAGATGGAGGAAACACAGCCATAAATATTAGGGGGGGGGGGGGGGGGGGGGGGGTGAATGAACCTTTGTGAAGGCTATGGAAAAAAAACCACACTTCAATAAATGGGGACAACTATGGAAAGCACCGCCAACAGAGAGGCCACTTCAATGTAGGTGAAGGCTGCTTAAAGTAGCTGTAGGGGGTGTTTGGTGTGTTAGGAGAAATAGGTTCAGAAGAGGGAAGACGAAAGTTATAAAATGAGAAGGGTAGTAGAGGGATATTTTAAAAGTGGGGTACAGGAAGAAAAATGGGAAGTTCAGGAAGTAAAAGCCAGTAATTAATTTCAATTTAGTGATCCATTTAGTGGAAAATCACACACCCAATATATGTTCCTGGAATCCTGGTGATGACTTTTGTGACTGGACCTATTTGTCCATTACTTAAAGCCCTTTTTCCCCCTTATGGTAAAATAATGGCCCAAGTCCAAAGAGAAGATATATTACATTGAAGTAATCTTGCTGAATAATAAGATCTATTATGTACTGGAGTGTTGCTAGGTGCACCCAGCATTGTTGCTGATGCACCCAGCATTCTTTAAAAATGGTAAAACTGTCCCTGCTAATTTCTTCCCTTACAGATCAAGTTGGTCCGTAAGTTGATCTTTAAGACTAACGGATCAACTTGATCTGTAAAAGAATTACAAATCAACTTGATCCGTAAGTTTTAAAAATTAACTTACGGATCAATTTGATCCATAAAAGACTTAGGATCAAGTTGATCCGTAAGTCTTAAAAATTAACTTACGAATCAACTTGATCCGTAAGGGATATTTTTATTTTTTTGTGGTTAGTGCTGGGTGCAGCAGCAATAATGCTAGGTGCACCTAGCAGCACTCTATGTACTGTAGTGGAGCCCTAATGATTCTATTCAACTCAGTCAGATTCTGTGGAGCCCAATACATACGGTTAACAAAGTCTTTTGGCCGTGATTATACAAGAGGAAAAAGCAAAGGGAAGTTGTTTCTTCAATCTCTCAAAAAATTCTAATCAATTGACCAAAGGAAAAGCAAAGGGACCAAAATGGTCACTTACCTTTTTCCCTTAAACTTTTGGTATTTGCACCCCCGTTTTTGATGTTGATGTTGATCAAAGTCAATTAACATCTTAGTACCAAGAGCTTAGGGTATGGACGTTCGTAGCATACTGTACCATGGGTTGGAGAAAAATCACCCTTATAATACATCAGTACATAATATTATTTCTATTGAGAAGACTATGGCCTTGATCCAAGAATCCAACCACTTATATCTCTTAAAAATACTAGCAGCCTCATTGAATTAGGTATGCATTTAATACATCTTATCACTTTGGTGGGGTTATTACCGACTTGTGCATAAAAATGCATTTACTAGTATCCCATTCCCACCCATTAATGCTGGGAATTTTAGTAGTTTCGAAACCTTGGTCTACATTCAGAGATTTCAAACGAGTCCACAACAGACTTTAGTTTAGATCCTTGATAGTCCATTCTGAAACCACCGTCCAACTAGAACAGGGCACGCACGCACATATAGTATTTATAAAGATTTGTAGAATATATATATATCAAATAGTTCAATAAAAATCAAAGAAGATACGTAGTTTCATAGAGAGGAACAAAGTCATCATCTCCTCACTTATGGATGCCAGCAGCTTGCGCCTTTATGGCGACCAACTGATACAAAGCTAAAACTAGGTCTACAGAAAATAATCTAATCTAGAGTAAAAACAAAAACAAATCATAAAATAAAAATTAAAAGAGAAACATTTATATATAGTCGTAATTGATATCAATCAATGATACTAATTATCTTTTCCTTATTTAAAGTCTTGTTTTTCTCCCTTTTTAGTTAGAATTTAACTTTTTAGGAATCACTAAGTATGTTTAGATTTTGGAATCATTTTTTTTATGTTTTCCTATGATTCGAGTGAAGGTTGGAAGCTCACCATTGAAGGAGGAAGAGTCAAAGTAAAAAAGATGTTTTGAACTTTGGTCCAACCAGATAGTGGTGTGCTCACTCAGCCAAAGAGATTTCAGTCTCGAAGTGTTCCTAGCCCAATGAGCAAAAGTTCTCGTCCGACTAGAACAAGTCAGAGAACACCTCATTTTGAAGACACTTCTAGCCCAACCAACATAAGGGTGTCTTGCCCAGCCATGTAGTTCTAGTATTTATTAATGGAGGTCTAGCCCTGTGAGAATATTGGTTAGCTGGGCTAGAAATGTTGTACTGTCACTTTTTTAACAGAAAAACAAAGCATTAAAAGAGGCTTTTGCAATAGAATAAATTATTCTTCTTGGACCTAGGTTTTGGCACAAGGAAGGATGCGTGGGACTCTCTCCTTCGTCCATTTTCCACATTCTTCTTCTCTTCACCATTTTTAAAGCTTCTCTCATCCATGAGTAGCTGAGTTCCCCTTGATTGGGGTTTGACATAACTAAACTCAAACTCATCCATGAGTAGCCAAGTTACTTGTTTTAAGTACTTTCTTCTTTGGTTAATGTTTGCTTTGGTTTGATCATCCATTTGTTTGATTTTATGGTCTAAATACAATTGAAAAATGTATTTGAACTATGAACAGAAAAAGAACACCTAATGGGTATTGTTGCTAAGAATAGAACGAGATTTATTAGCCACCTTTGACTCCTTTTTTTACTTAAAACAAGTAACTTAGTTAAGCTACACAAGGGTTAATAGTTTAATCATGAGACTCAGACTCTTCATGAAAGGAATTAAGGATAAAACATCTTTATGAGTTGGTGATAACAAAAGAATGATAAACATAAGTTATTAGCTTGTTTATATTAGAGGGAGTGATTTAGTGAAGTCGAATCCCAATCATTCTCTTCTATTGTGTTTCATGTAATTTTCTTGTTTGTAACTTAGATCTTTAAGAATAAAACAACCTCTTTCTATTAGTTTTATTTCAAATTTTCACCTTAAATTTTAAATTTTAATTATTGTTAATTTAAGTTTGGTCTATATTTTGTTTAGTAAGTAAAAGTGTGTAAATTGTCAATAATTTAACAAGTCTTTTGAAAAACATCCTTAGACTTTTCATTTTACTGCTTGTACTATTTAGTATACTTGTAAAAAACATAACATTAACATCACATTATTCTAAACATAAATACTATAATAAATATTAAGTCCATTTAATATAGTCTTTTTGTCATTAAGGTTTGAGAGCATATTTAGACTTTCTTAAGCCCATCCTAAAACCAATTGCTATTGCATCTCCTCCCATACATGCTGCTACATCTAGTTCTTCACCCTTTTCTACAAACTACACCCACTGTGGTGCCTATATCTCGATCCTCATTTTATTCTCTTGCATGTAAGTGTAACTATTGTTGGGCCCGAACAATGTACGTGCATGTTCGACGAATATTTATTGGATATAAGCACCACATCCAACTCCTTAAACATGGCCAAGATGATTCTGTCTCCCTATAGTCATTAAGAGAGTCATATTTCGGAATGTACTCTCTGCAACAATATTTTATTTTTACATTCTGAAAATTAAAGTAATATTCAGAACATAATTTTACAGAGAATAAAACAACTAAAATTCAATCCTTAAATCAATTAACAAAATATTATTTGTTATTAATTTTTATAAAACAGAAAAAAGGTCACATATATTGACAAAAAGTCACATATATTAAAAAAAATGTTATATAGTAAACAAAATTATCTTAAAATTTATTTTAGACTTCATTTAGTGTTGGACTGACTTTGCATTTTGAAAAATACTTTATGAAATATTAAAAATAAATATGTTCTAAAAAGTACATTCCTAGATAAGATTCAGTCTCTCTGTAATGAAAATGATGAGGAAAACAAAAGCACTCGCTTTCAGTCTTCAACCAATCATTCCATGCTAAAAAAGTAAAGAAAAATTACTTTTACTCTCTGAAACTATGTTGGAAATGTTGTATTTTTCAGTTAAAGGGTTCTAGAGGAACAAAACTACGTTGTATCACTATATTGCTTATTACATTAATTTTCAATAAACAATTGTAGAATGACAATGAAAAGCGCTTTTTTATACCAGTGATGGTCACAAAATTCTCTTGGTGTTAATTTTTTAAATTATTAGTGATAAATGTTTTTCATTGAAAGTATTATTTTCTATAGTGATGAATTAGTGACGACTGTAATAAGTTGAAATACAGTCACAAAAATGCCTTAATAGCACATTTTTAAATTATTAGTGTCGAATAATATCATCATAGGGATGGCTTAGTATTTATTCTTTTGTCTTTTGCATTTGAAGTTAAAAGCAGAACAAACCTAAAATTGGAAGACTTTCGTTTTGATGAAAGTCAAATATTTCGTCGCCCACAGACAAGTAAAACTAAAAACATTAGTTGTCAAGGGCTGCTCTGCTAGCTAATAATTAAATTCTTTTTAGCCCACTTCATGTAAATATCTTTAGCCATCACGATCATACATATATCCGCAACATATCTTTGTCCGCAAATTATAAATAATAATAAATAAATGCTTTAATATATATGTGTGTGTGTATATATATATATATATATATGTCTCAGTGAAGAAGAGATGATAAATTTATTTAGTTGTGGATGACATAGTATGATGCGCACGTCTTTTGCTTTTGGATTGTAATGAAAGGCGGAGAACAAGTGAACCATTAACAAACAACATTCAGCAGGCATGCTAGCTAGCTAGGTTTTGAAATGAAGCACAGATGCCTTCATCTTCGTGGTTCACTTCTACTAATGGCTACTTTTGAGAATCATGTTGATGAACACACTGCACGTAAATTGATGATAGATATGGCTCATATATGAGAATCATAATTCGACAGGAGAAGGGACATACATACATTCATATGCAACTTACGAGAAAAAGTGATGTCTTTTCCTAAAGATTGATTCATTTGAGTTGAAAGAAAACGAAAAAAAAAACATAGACAATAAAATAATAAAATGAGATGAAACTTATATTCTTAAATTTTATTTTAATTCAAAATTTTCATATTAATTTTTTTCTTATATTCTTTCTATTCCACCGATCGAATCAATCCAGAGTGTCACAAATACGATGAGGGTCAGAAGAAGTATACTTATAAATGATTAAGTTACATGTGCTTCACTGATTACATGCCGCTAATTTCTTCACACACAAAAAAAAAAAGTACTTACAAATTGGCACGATGACCAGTAAAAGCAGCATTTTCCAAAGCTGGAATAATTAAACAATAAAATAATTTTTGAACCTGGAGGTAAAGTCTACTATCTTGCTAATTGGATTCCGTACACATAGCTGATCATTGACACTTGGCTAAATTCCTTAATAAGAGCACTCAACTTGCGCTAAACGATCCCGTAGTATACGTTACTTTAATCGATGTGCCATCTTAAAAAATCGGGCAAGATCGAATCTTATTGGTGAATGAAACCGTTTTCACTGTTCACGTGGGTTCAACAAATCTATACATTGAAAGATGGATATATTTGGAGACAAAGACCAAGCTTTATGACCATTTACACTTTACCTGGTCACTTTAACCACTACAAATTGTACAAAACTGTAGCCAAATCGAGTATTTTTGAACGGTTTTAAGGGACCTAAAAACAATTATGTATATTTCCAAGTATAGTAGCGCGTGGGGATGTCCCAGTTTGTGACCCAACCATTTACGGGTCGCGCAAACAATGGCACGATTTTGCTCGCCCTTGGTCTGAGCTCGACACACGCGTGCGAAGGCTTCCCTCGATTGGCGAATGATGTTCTATGAACTGCTTCGCATGTGTGTGTTCGTTCGGTCGGTCACTTGAACTGGCAGCTTTTTTATCATACTAGTACTGCTATACATTCTTGCCAAGAATTAAGAAGACTTTCTTATATAAGTCAGGCTAAATTATAATTTTAGTTTTTTAATTATTTATATTTTAGGGTTTAATTTGATTCTTTGAGTTTAAAAAGATTTATTTTGGCTCCTTATAGTGTTTAGATCAAATTGTTTTTTTAATTTGTCAGTTTTTTACATTCATGGTATCAATTTTCATTGACCTAGTAACATGTCATTAAGTTATCCACGAGAAGGAGGATTCTGGTGACTCGCATGGTGGTTCACCGTGCTCCACAGTTGAAGATTGCAGTGGTGACAACTATATATAATTTTGACGATCAAGTCAGAAAATGTTTGAGAAAATGAGAAATGAGTCAAGTTACACTGTTTGTACCTGAGAGGGGTCATATACGTAGGTGCACTTGGCGGAAAAAGTCATTGGGTTTGTTAAGTATTACGTGTGAGGTGATCACATGATTAGATGTGCTTAAGTTCATGTGTTACTTCTATTTCAGAAATTTCATGTTAGGTGTAGGTACCGGTTCTAGCTGTTGAACTTGGTATTCTTAGGACAGTCTTCACTCGCCCAAGTCATCTGAGTGTTTCAACTCAGACTAAATAAGGAAAGTCAGTATAACCTTCGAAATAATTATCCCCCAATCAGTATTGTTTTAATTAAGAATTACTTATTTAAGAGTTAAAATGAATATTACCTCTCCCTAAGTCATTGTTGTTTTGACTACGGAATGCTGACTTATGAGTAAAAACAAATATTACCTCCATAGCAGCTGTGACTCACGTGGTGATTCTTAGTGCTCAAGATCATGGTGGTGACACCTACATATATTTTGATGATTGTTAATTCATTGTTAAGTGCATCAAATTATTCCAAGTAATAAAATAAAATGAAAGTCCAAGTGTTAAATTCACAAGGACTTTATTTGTACTTAAATTGATGTATTTTTAATTTTCAAACAATTAATAAATTGAATCAAAGATTTTAGTGATGAAAAATTAAAAATAAATTGAAATAAAATTAAACTAATTATCTAAAACATACAAGAGCAAGAAAAACAAACACTTGGGGTTGTGATGCGAAGGTTGATTCAGGATGGGAATGTTAGGGCCTAGTTTTTCAAAACTACTCTTGATGTAATATTAATAATTTTTTTCTATTTACCTAATATCTCTCCTAATCCCTTAAGAGAATAAACTAAGTAAATTGGATGAGAAACAAAGATGCATAAAATATGTTAAACAATATCATTTTATCCCTAGACACATTTTCGATTCTTAGAAGATAAACATCTCTCAATGCCTAAATCCTAAAACAAATACATGAATATGAGTGATTAGACCACAGTAAGTGAAATTAAGCACAGAAAAGAAATAATAAAAATTAAAATAACATTAAATAGATAATAGGAAAGAAATTATATCACAATCATTTGGTTATTAGACTCTCAACAATGGAAGGTTTAGCCTCTCATTGTCATGAGATGCTTTACAATTGCAAGAGGGTGATGGGAAAAAAAGAGGGTAGAGAGGGATGGTGATGGAGGGAAGGAATGACTCCTAAAGGGTGGATTTCCCATGTTCTTGCACTAATCCTAGCCCTTGCTCCCTATGAGAAGCTAAAATCTTGTGGATCTTCCGTGTGTAGCTCTGTATCTTTTTCCTTTGCTTACTTTTCTTTTTATAGGTGAAGTCTGCTTAAAATTTATGCAACATCGCGCTAAGCGCAACCGCCGCGCCTATGGAGAGTCGATGGTCACGCACTTAGCGCACGACTTGCGTTAAGCGCACCTTCACATGTTATCTGACTTCTCCATATAACTTCTTTGCGTTGAGCGAGTGTTACACGTTGAGCGAGAGTCATTAGATCTTCAACTTCTCTTCCAAGTTTTACTCTTTGTTTATGCGGTAAATATAATAACAAAACAATATAAATTCACAAATTTAAATACCTACTAGACAAGAATTTGAATGATGTTAAAATTCTAATTATTCACATAAAAATAAGCAATAAAAGAAAAAAAATCTAAAAAAAATTATATGATTTAATCACAAAATTTATCTATACATAACATTTATCAATTATTAAGTCAAAAAGTGTTTGAGAGAATAAAATTCACATTAAAGGATTGCATCGGGAACTTGAGTTTGAGTTTCCATCTTCTCTTATGTCACTTGAGAAGAATCTTTAGACTCAATATGATCAAGTTCTCCAACAAAAGGATATTTTTTGGTTCCAAAATATATTAAAAATTTGGTTAATTATAAAAATACAAAATTCTTCCAAACCCAAATAATTATTAGGAAAAGAAAGAATAAAGTCTTAGCTTTGATGATGAACAAGATTTGCTGCTATGAGGAGGAAGTGTTGAAAACATGAAGCTCAATCCTTTTTCAAAAATATATTCCAAAGCAAAAGTTGTGACAACCCTAATAGTCTTCTTTTTGAGAAACATGTCTTGCATTGATCAAAATCAGCCATGATAAATGGTTAGCTTATTTTAATATGGTAGAGGTGAAAAAAGTTTTTTTTTTCCGTCGTGAATCCTTAATTATAAGGCACCTGGGCCAGCTGGATTATATTTTGTCTTCTTTCAAAAGTATTGGAATAAAGTAGGAAATAATGTTTGGGAGTTAGTAACTCAAGCATTTGTTACTAGGAATTTCAACCCTATTCTTATAGAGACTATGATTGTTCCTATTCCTATGAATGATAATCCTATGACATTAGCATATTTTAGTCTCATAAGTATGTATAATGTCATTTTCAAGGTCCTTTTTGAAGGTGTTGATTTATCGTATTCGTCCTTAGTTGAACACTCTTATTGGTCTTTTTAGAGTAGTTTTATTTCAAATCAAGTTACATGTGACAATGCTTTTTAACATGTTTTATGTCTTTTTAATTTTAATTAATATGTTTCAATTATATACAGAGAGAGAGGAAAAAAAACAGAATTATACATTAATAATATATATATATATATATATATATATATATATATATATATATATATATATATATATATATATATATATATATATATATATATATATAACCTTTAACGTGTCAGAGGCTTATATGGCTGACGGCGCCATAAAAATTTCTCAAAACTATTGAAGTAATACAATTTATTCTTGAATACTTCACTGTAGAAAGTATACAAACTAAAGTCCAGGTTATATCAGTGATCCAATTTTTTTAATCAAACCCGCATAGTAATCCTGCCCCACTGGCCACTGCCACCACAAGCGGCTTATACTACTTTCACACAGCAACCAACTTTTTTTTCTGCTTATAAAACTCTCCCAACTTGCCATCCAAAAAATAAATGGAAAGGCACCGCCACAGTACTACTATTCTTGCACCATCTTGAATACCGTCTAAAAAACACCAAGTAAGAAAGAATTCATTCATTGTCTCATCACAGCTTTAATTTACTGAACTTTGTTTATTAATTGTATTGTATTCACTTTTCTATTTACATATATATAATTAATTTCTTCAGAAACCCTAATTAGTGTGAGGTGGGGAAGAATATGGGAAGGGGGAAGATTGTGATTGAAAGGATCGACAATTCCACTAGCCGGCAAGTGACTTTCTCAAAGAGAAGAAAGGGATTGATCAAGAAAGCCAAAGAGCTAGCAATCCTCTGCGATGCACAAGTTGGCCTTGTCATATTCTCCAGCACGGGAAAGCTTTATGAATATGCCAGCACCAGGTTTGATCAATCATCATTTTTAAAATTAATTGCAATAATAATACCATGAATATTTATGTGCTTACCTATATATATACGTTCCTATAGCAGTCTGATATATAAATATGCTCATGATGTGGACAGATCTTGTCCGAACATGTCTAGCTATCTGTTATTTGAAACTTGATTTTGTTGGTCTCTATTTGACAGACTGAAACTCCATGTATTCTAATTCTTAACTTGACATAGAAATCTCACTCTTGAAGAAGGAAGAATATGATGCAACAAATATGCATGGCTACAACTTCAAAGATATCACGTTCATGGCATGTGATTGATACTAAGAGAGTCTTCTTTAATCATGGAATATATTTGCATAATTACTATACATGATTACAGGAGATTCTCCTGATACTTGACAGTCCTAGATAGCATGCATATTCATATTTTTCAGCCCAAAGTCATATGAATTAGCAAGACGTTTCTCAGGTTTCTGACAATATATAGAATTATAGATAGTAATAAAGCTGATGAATCAGGATTTAACCTGCTAGAATTTGTAGGATACTGGGAGAGTATCATCTTGGAAACACAAAAAATGTGTGCACTGTGCTGAACTATGATGAAAAAAGAACAGCTTTTACATTTTGATAATATTTCTTAGGGCCAACTATATACTGTATATTCTTAAACTTATCCTTAAAAGCTTATGAATGGATATGTACATGTACACCATCACATCTTTGAGCCTAACCTTCCTGTGCTCTCATCCAAAGGCAGAGCCCCCGAGAAGAGAGAACTATAATATTATATTCGCTAATATGCAATAATTTCTTAGTCTAGCATGACCTATATATATTATAATGAACATTTATATATTCTTGAGTCATAACTCAACTCACCAATCCAACGGTTTACTCAGCAAAATATTGGGAAATTCTGTATATGACAAATTGACAATATATATATATATATATATATATATATATATATATATATATATATATATATATATATATATATATATATATATATTAAGACTTTAGGAAAATGGTATATAGGCAGTTTCATGAAATATTAAGGTGGAAAAATAGAAATTTAAAGTGGAATTTTTATGCCCAATAAAGGAAAAAGAAATCTCATGAGTATTATCCACCAAATCATTGCCCAGTAGGGCTGCCACCCACATAGATTATGCAGCTGTTTAGATATACCTTTTACCTTTGATGCTTATCAACCTAGTTTTGCTAATTTTAGAAGGTTACATACATATAAAGGTACATGTGATTCCAATATTTGTTTGACTTTAACCATTATCAATGTAAATGGTTTTTAGCTGATATCATGCCTTTCATTAGTCGATGTCAAATATCATTCAGGATGTGGATGTATTAGGTACGTAGCAGCACACTGGTCGCTAGCTAGAGCATGTCCCTTCCCAAAAGCAAATATTCAAGTTCCATTTAGGATCATTATCATTGGCAAATGCATGCATCGGATAAAGTGTTGTCACCACTAGTTTTGATATAGACAACCTTATCATATAATTAAAATCTAGCTTCCTAAGCGATTTTGATTTAGTATATAGGTTTCATTGTCTTTATTATTCTTGTTATATATATATATATATATATATATATATATATATATATATATATATATATATATATATATATATTTTGCTCAGTTGGAATGAGTGCTTTTCAATCTTGTATTGCTTCCTAGTCTTAGATCATGATAATCAATATTAGCCCCATTCTGCTTGGAGTTTCAAGCAAGAATATTATGCTAGTGGATGCATTGAACCCTCCGGTTTTTAGCCAAAGTCTACAACGTTATCTAGAATAAGGACTCCTTTTGTTGGATAAAACTTTTAAATTTTAAAAAATCTTTTATAACATTCCCCCCCTTTAAAAATGCCTTTTCTATTTAAAAAAACATTGAAACTTTTTTTTCGTTCTAATTTCAGTTTTTTAACATATCAAATTATCTTAAAATATTTTGAACATATATTAACACATTTATTCTTTCAAAAACACAAACAAATTGACACAAATTTTAGTATGAGTAGATTGTACTTATTCTTTAGTTTTTTTCTCTGTAATACAAATTATTATTAAATATTAGAGACCTAAAAAAATTATATTAGAAAAACACAAATTGAGCTTCTTTATGTGATAAATTACAACTGTCGAGTTAAACATTGGAAAATAGATAAATATTAAACACAGAAAATGGAGGTTTGAATTGTGTTTTGTTTTGATTAAAAATAATTTGTCAGATCAAATGATTTTATCCAATAAAAAAAAACTTTAAAGAAACTTTGAAGAAAAATTGGAAATTGTTTTGTGTGTGTGTGTGTGTGAATTACTGCTTCTAAGGTCTAAAGGAATGCAAACAACATTAAGAAAAAAAATTGAAAATTTTTGTGTGTTGTGTGCGTGTGTGTGAATTATCTGCTCCTCATAAAGGTCTAAAGCAATGATTTAAGGAAGATTATCTTAAAAAATTTCAGAAATTTTTAAGTTATATAAATTTGTAAATTTATAAAATTTGAAAATTCCTCATTTCTTCATAAGACATTTCTGATTATAGTTTCATATTAAGTATGGTTTAGTATTTTTTTAAAATTATGTACGGTTTAGTAAATTTAGTGTTTCAGTTTTTATAAAATATTATGATAGAAAGTAATTTATTTTAATGACAAAATTTAGTAGTAAATATTAGTTTAGACCACTAAGAACATCTATAATGCATATTTTCATGAATGATTTACTTATCTTAATTTTGTAGGTTTTATAATTTCATATAAATTTAAACCCTTTGCACAAAAATTCACTTCAATATTAAGATTGTTAAAGTGAGTGTTTAACTTAATTTTGTAAGTCCTGGACTTAAAAAATGTTATTTATAAAAGAAATATTTTAAGTAGCGGTTTCTTAGATAAATAACGGTGTCTTCAATAATGTTAAAGTGAATAATTAAGTTCACTTGTTTCTGCTTATTTTTTGGCCTGGAAAGTTCCTTTTTAATTGATAAAAATTTAGTTTATTGGTTGCAATTTGTTATCATTGTTTTAGTTTTCATATTCATGAAACTTTCAATTTGGAATCCAAGCCAAATCAATTTTTTTTATCAGCAGAGAGAAATTTATATAACTAACTCTATTTTTAAGCTTTTAAAATTATTTTAAACATATAATGTTTTTTTTTTAAAATATAATGTTTTTTAAACCTCTCTCTGAAATTTTAAGAAAACGTTTTTTTTTTAATAAAATAAACTGAACTCGCATTAACATATTGTTTTTTATTAGCCGAAATTTAAAACTTTAAAAAAAATTAACTTTAATTAAGCAAGAATACTAGTTATATATGTATGACTTAATTGGCAATCAGAATTCATCTCATGCATGAAACAAACTTTTAGGTCTGGATTTCATTTGTAACTAGATAGTGGAGGGAATCCCTAACTTTCATGTTTTCTTTTATCTATAATTGATATATTTTAGTTAGTATACTCCTCCTTAAAAATGCTTCAATTTCAATACGAAACTAAAATAAAATGATACTCAGTATAACTTAAGATAAAAAGTAGCTATAATAAAAAAAAAATTAAAAGCTAAAAGATACTTCTTTTGTATGAATGGAACTCTTCCATAAAACATATAGCTTAATAAGAGAAGATATAATGTGTTGCTTGTGAATCGATATTATTTCATTTCGTATGTTTATGAGCTCAATTTTCTGCACTATTAGTATAAAAAAAATACTTTATCAACAAATAAAAAATTATTGTTGGTATAATTTTCTGCACTGTTAGTATAAAAGCAAGATTTCAGCAGTTTAGAGAAGCATTGAGAGTTCAAGAACACATTATTATAGGATGGGATGTTGAGTAATTCCCTTTTGTTTAATAGAGAATTATTCAGACTTTAAATTACTTCCCTTGTTCTATTTTGTTAAATGAGTTAGTGGTATCTATAACCCACCATATGCTATGTTTCTTGAATGTTAGAGACTCATATACCACCTCTAGAATACCACCAATAATTGGCTCGTGGCCAACCTAAAAGTAAAAATGACTTGCTTTGTAACAGAAAATAATTGAATTGTTCAAATATTAAATTAATGCAAAATTACTATAATATTTCTTAGGAATGCATATAGGACTGAAACCTATCGATAATGTTTTAGTTTAAAAAATGTTAATTATCATCTTTGATATCTTCATGTTCACCAACAGTGTTCCTCGAAACTAAGGTGTTTCCAGACCAAAAACTTTGTAGCTAATCATGCGATTAATAATAAATATTATTATCGATCATGTGGCCCTTTTTGCCACAAAATGTTACATATCTTGTTTGTACCTTTTTTTTCTCTAGAGGTAGGATAAGTACATATCCTTTTGTAAAATTAACAAGGTAGTTGATAAATTTACCAAAAAGTGCATATACAAATATATTAAAATTAACTTTTATATTTTATTTATGATTAAATTATAATTTTGTTTTCCTTTAATTTTAATTTCTGATCAACGATCTCAGTCTCCTGTTGTTTCCCGTGATTTTAGACTCTAAAATTTAAAAAATCTACAACTTAATCTCTATAATAGGAGGAATAAAATTACATATATAAAATAAAATGAAAATCAAAATTACAATTTAACCTTTATTTTTCTTTAACAAAAATTCATTTTCGTAAATACCTATTAACTTAATGGAAATTAACATTCATACCTTATAAATTTTTTAGGTTAAATTAGTTGTACTCTAATTTATTATTTAAGTTTAATCTAGTCCTTTGATTTTTAAAACTGATTCAATTTGATCATGTCGTCTAAATTAAATCAATGATATTAAAAATATGTATTTTATGACAGTTTAAAACTATTTAATTGTGGTTTTAAATCGCTAAAAATGTGATTTTTAACATTATTTATCTAATTTAGATAGTAAGATCAAATTAAATCGATTTTAAAAATTAAAGGATTAAATTGAAAAAAAAATAAATTAGAGGAAAAAAATTAATTTAACCAAATTTTTAATAATAGACTTACAAAATTGATCAAAAGCTCCCCGGGGACAGGCCATAATCTAAAAGCTAATTCGAATCTAAGCAACAAAAAGAATAAGATAACAAAACCAAACATATCCAGTGTGCAAATGTTTTATATTGAAGTAGTCAATAGGTCGCATGAAAAATATATAAAGCATTATACCTAGCTTGAATCCTTGACTACTTTGGTAGGACTAGTATAAGTCCTACGTACACTCCTACTCTAAGTCATGCCCCATTTCTTTACAAATTGTCTTAACAGTATCAGTTAGATTAGTTAAGTTTGTTAAGAAGAAGTTAGTTAGGATGGTTATTTTTCAGTTGTAACAAACCCTTCATCACGTGTATATAAGCTTTCATCATTCCTGAATAATACGACACCGCAGCTGATCATCTTTCTTCAATACGCTTATCTTTCTCATGCTTCCTTATTTTGTTAATATGGTATCAGAGCTCTTCTAAGAGAAGAGTTCTGCTGCGCATATGTTGCTTCTACAACTGCTATATCGAATCCACCATGAGTGAAGTAATCATCAATAACATGGAGAGTTATCTATACCTTCATCCCGGTGAGAACCCAACCACTGCCTTAGTTTCTCCGGTACTAGATTCAACTAACTACCATTCATGGAGTAGGTCCATGATCACAGCACTAAGTGCTAAAAACAAGGTGGAGTTCATAGACGGCAGTGCGCCTGAACCATTAAAGACCGATAGGATGCACGGAGCATGGCGGCGATGTAATAATATGGTTGTCTCGTGGATAGTCCATTCAGTAGCAACCTCGATACATCAGAGTATACTTTGGATGGACAAAGCGGAGGAGATCTGGCGCGACCTGAAGTCAAGGTATTCACAGGGTGACCTCCTTCGAATTTCCGATCTTCAGCAGGAAGCTTCGATGATGAAGCAAGGGTCACTCACAGTGACTGAATATTTCACTCGTTTGCGTGTAATATGGGATGAAATCGAGAACTTTAGGCCTGATCCCGTCTGTTCTTGCAATATTAGATGTTCCTGCAATGTGTTCACCATTATCGCTCAACGAAAGCTCGAGGATAGAGCCATGCAGTTTTTACGAGGCTTGAACGAACAATACACCAATATTCGTTCTCACGTCCTTCTCATGGACCCCATACCTGCCATTTCCAAGATCTTCTCTTATGTGGCTCAACAAGAAAGACAGCTTCTTGGTAACGCCGGACCAGGTATCAACTTCGAACCTAAGGATATTTCCATTAATGCCGCAAAGACCGTTTGTGAGTTCTGTGGTCGCACTGGTCATATGGAAAATGTGTGTTATAAGAAACATGGGGTTCCTTCTAACTACAACTCGAGAAACAAGAATAATGGAGGAAGAAAAACATGCACCCACTGCGGCAAGATAGGACACACAGTCGATGTTTGCTATCAAAAGCACGGGTATCCGCCGGGATACAAGCCTTACGGTGGAAGAACCACCGTGAACAGTGCTATGACAGTTGAAAACAAGGGTAACGATGATCAAGCTCAGCACCACGAGTCCCATGAGTTGGTTCGACTCTCCCCCGAGCAGTACAAGGCACTCCTTGCCTTAATCCAGGAGCCATCTACAGGACACACGGTATCCACTCAACCCAAACAAATTGCCTCGATCTCATCATGTACCGTTAACACCCTGATAAGCTCAGGTATGCCATCTTCCTTCACTTCTTTTTCGGGCCCCTGGATATTAGATTCCGGGGCCACAGACCATGTCACATGTTCTTTACATAACTTTCACTCTCACAAACAAGTCAGCCCAATCACAGTAAAGCTTCCAAATGGCCACTTCGTTCGTGCCACTTGCTCAGGAACCATTCAACTCTCACCCAATATAACTTTACATGATGTTCTTTATATACCCGCCTTCACTTTCAATCTCATTTCAATTTCAAAGCTTGTTTCTTCTGTTAATTGTGAACTAATTTTTTCTTCCACATCATGTACACTACAGGAAATGAACAACCATACGAAGATTGGTACAGTTGAAGCTAAGCATGGTCTCTATTACCTCGTGCCCAACTAGTTGACCACCAAAACCGTAAACTCTATTATCACTCACCCTCAATGCACTGTAATTCCCATAGATCTTTGGCATTTTAGGTTAGGCCACCCCTCACATGAAAGACTACGATGTATGAAAACATGTTATCCTTTCTTACGAAATAACAATGACTTCATTTGCAATACATGTCATCACGCGAAACATAAGAAACTGCCTTTCTCTTCCAGCAACTCACACACATCCCATGTCTTTGATCTTCTTCACATGGATATATGGGGTCCTTGCTCTAAACTCTCTATGCATGGACACAAGTATTTCCTCACCATAGTCGACGATTACTCACGTTTTACATGGGTACACCTTATGAAAACTAAAGCTGAAACACGACAAGTCATTGTGAACTTCAT
The DNA here is from genome assembly GCF_000004515.6 of Glycine max. Lineage (NCBI taxonomy): Eukaryota > Viridiplantae > Streptophyta > Magnoliopsida > Fabales > Fabaceae > Glycine > Glycine max. The sequence continues at coordinate 2,055,116 of NC_016088.4, read as the reverse complement.
TGCATTCATCGAAACACGGTATAATGGCAGGGTCAAAATCATACGAAGTGATAATGGGGTTGAATTCTTCATGCACCATTATTATGCATCAAAAGGCATCATACATCAAACCACATGCGTAGAGACCCCAGAACAAAATGGCATCGCGGAACGAAAACATCAGCATCTTCTCAACATCACACGTGCACTTCTTTTTTAGGCGAACTTACCACCAAGTTTCTGGTGTTATGCTTTGCCACATGCCGCATATTTGATAAATTGCATTCCCACACCATATTTGAATAACATTTCACCTTATGAAAAACTGCATAAGCATCCATGCAATATCTCTCATCTTCGAGTTTTTGGTTGTCTTTGTTACATCAATACACTCAAAGCCAATCGACAAAAACTCGATGCTAGGGCACACCCATGCATCTTCATTGGTTTTAAAGCACACACCAAAGGGTATCTTGCATATGATTTACATTCTAATAACATCACAGTGTCTCGCAATGTCACATTTTATGAAAATCATTTTCCATATCATTCTGAAACCCAGCAATTAGATTCAAACAACCCAGCTCCTTCTCCGGTTCCCTTCTCCGGCAAGTATCTTGATCCACAAATAAATAATTACCCATCACAACCCACGACAGCGACACCATCATCCAATGAACCCTCCAATGACCAACCCTCTTCACATCCTAGACGTTCTACTAGAGCTAAACACGCACCCTCATACCTTCAGGACTATCATAGAGACCATGCTTCGTCAACACCAAACACTCTGGCGGTTGTTCGTTATCCCCTTAGTTCCGTACTCTCATATTCACGTTTGTCACCTGCACACAGGAACCTTGTCATGAGTATTTCCTCCAACATAGAACCTTCCTCATATGCCGAGGCCTCCCGCCATGACTTCTGGATTAAGGCTATGGAAGCCGAGTTACAAGCTCTCCAGTTGAATAACACATGGAGACTCACTTCTCTTCCACCGCATAAGACTGCTATCGGTTGCAGATGGGTGTATAAAATCAAGTACCGGGCAGATGGATCCATTGAAAGACACAAAGCACGGCTGGTGGCAAAAGGTTACACCTAGATGGAAGGACTGGACTACCTCGACACCTTCTCTCCGGTGGCAAAGCTTACTACAGTCCTCCTTCTCCTTGCATTAGCTTCCCTCAATCAATGGCACCTACGACAATTAGATGTTAATAACGCATTTCTCCATGGAGAACTTGACGAGGAAGTATACATGCAGATACCACCAGGGCTTTCGGTTGACAATCCCCAACTCGTATGTCGTCTCCAACGGTCCCTTTATGGGCTCAAGCAGGCCAGTAGGCAATGGTTTACGAAGCTCTCTAGTTTCCTATGTTCTCATGGGTTCCAGCAATCAAATGCAGATCATTCACTTTTCCTCCGTTTCAATGGAGACATCACCACAATCCTCTTAGTATACGTGGATGACATTATACTTACAGGCAACAACATGGCTGAGATACAAACTATAACCATTCTCTTGGATCGCGAATTCAAAGTTAAGGACCTTGGTGATTTAAAGTTCTTTCTTGGTCTCGAAATCGCCCGAACCTCTAAAGGAATTCACCTGTGTCAACGTAAATACACCTTGGATCTTTTGAATGATTCAGGGATGTTGGGTTGCAAGCCTAACTCGACACCTATGGACTACTCAACTAAGTTACAAGCAAATTCCGGCAACCTTCTTTCAACAGATTCTTCTTCCACCTACAGAAGATTGATAGGCAAGCTCATATACCTTACGAATACGCGACCTGACATCACGTACGCAGTCCAGCAACTCAGCCAATATATGGCTGCTCCCACCGACACCCACCTTCAAGCCGCCTTTCGTGTTCTTCGATATCTAAAAGGCACGCCGGGTTCCGGACTATTCTTCCCCGCCACAGGTACTCCTCAACTTCGGGCGTTTAGTGACTCCGATTGGGCCGGGTGCAAGGATTCAAGGAAATCCACTACAGGATACTTAGTTTATCTTGGTTCTTCCCTTGTCTCTTGGCAATCTAAAAAGCAATCCACCGTATCAAGAAGCTCCTCCGAAGCTGAGTATCGAGCTCTCGCCTCCACCACCTGCGAACTACAGTGGTTAACTTTCCTGCTCCACGATTTTCAGGTCATCTTTACTCAACCAACTGCTTTGTATTGCGACAATCAGTCTGCAATTCAAATCGCCACAAATCCTGTCTTCCATGAACGGACCAAACACATTGAGATAGATTGCCATCTCGTACGACAAAAGCTTCACTCGGGTCTTATCAAGCTTCTTCCTGTTGCTTCGTCCTTACAACTCGCGGATATATTCACTAAGCCCCTAACACCAGCTGTTTTTCACCATCTTTGTACCAAGCTGGGAATGATGAATATTCATTCCCAGCTTGAGGGGGGCTCTTAACAGTATCAGTTAGATTAGTTAAGTTTGTTAAGAAGAAGTTAGTTAGGATGGTTATTTTTCAGTTGTAACAAACCCTTCATCACGTGTATATAAACTTTCATCATTCCTGAATAATACGACACCGCAGCTGATCATCTTTCTTCAATACGCTTATCTTTCTCATGCTTTCTTATTTTGTTAATAAATTGAGCCATCGAAGTTCATAGACGAGGGGTTTAACAACTGGTTCTTCACAAATGTATCAGAATCCATAATATAGCCTGATGAGTAAGGTTGATTTGATGTCCACCCTATCAAAGGGTAAAACAAGCGGATAAAAAAAGTATATTAACCACATGCAAGTAGAACTACACGAACATTGAATTGGAGCCAGCAATGCGACACTAGTAAAACTAGGAACATGATTAGTACATAATGGAGAGCTATAAATTTGCAACAATGATTTTATAATGTAATGAATCTGTTATCAATAAGGTTGTCTAAATAGTTAGTCTTAATTTGGATGGCAGTACACATGACCTTTATTACCTTATTTTACATTTTCTCATGGAAACCAATCTATTGATCATAAATACTATATCTTTTGGTTGTGTGATGTGCTGTGTGTTTTCACTGTGTCTTTTCTAGATACAGCTTTTCTTGATCAATTGAATTCTTAATTCATAAATTAAAACAAATAAATGTAAAGACTTTTTTATGTTCCCAGCATGAAATCAATCATCGAGAGATATAACACGTGCAAGGAAGAACATCACCGTCAGATGAATCCAGAATCTGAAGTCAAAGTATGTTACTGTTAACCACTCTTCAGAATTGTCCCTTGTCTTTTTTCAGCCATAAATAACCGCTATAAGCAAAATGTACTTGAAGTCCATCCATCATGATTTATTTTTTGTTGTTGCACTTACTCATGCATCTATTTTGATAGTATCATTAAGCATGTGGTTATGTCCAATATGACAAATATTATATATGTTGGAGTACAAGTATAAAAAGAAGTCTCGCGTCGTGTAAAAATAAAAAAGTTAAGTATCATATATGTGGATTAAAGTGTAATGTTAAATTCACTTATGTTATTGGTCCTGAATTGTACAACACAAATTTTATAAACTGTGTAACCAGTAAAATTAACACGACTTCCAACATATTTTTTGTCCACTATTGACTCCAGGGGCTACAATGCATACATGTCCTCCAGAATCATCAAGAATTAAGTGTTTGCATTTCTATCATGTCATTCATATCTTACAAATATCTCATTCATATCTTACAATTTCAAAATAGCAGCAGAATGTAACATATAAACTGCTCGTGTTAGACAAATGTAAGCAAGAATCGAGCATGATTCCTCCTAACTTAAGATCCAACTTTAATCAGGGTTAACAATCGCATTTTTTTGTCATAATTGATATTGTGGAATCCTAATTAGCCAAATCAAACAAACTATTGTTTTGATGGAGTTATAAACTACAATATATGAGCATAACTCTATTTAGAAGAAGAGAAAAGTTTGCTTCTTTTGACCGAATAGTATTGCTAGAATATATTCAAGCATTAAGCCAAACAGTATTCTCAGTAATCTATAATATTTATGAGTAGATATGGCATACATAATAACAACTTGTATTATTAAAGTTTATTTTTGTTGAGTCACAATGCTGAACTATCGCCCCTTATTTTGGTTACTGATATTAATTGCAAATCCAAAGTTTTAAACCTAATGAATTTACTTACATATCTTCAATATTAATTATATAAATCTCATCACATGAAATTAATCATATATAAAAGGGAAACACAAGTTGCTAGCATTTAACTCTATTGAAACTATTTATTTTCTAAAATGGTCCTTAAGAACCTGTTTGGGATGAAAGGAGAAGAGGTGGGTGAGGATGGATTGGAGACAGAATCTGAAACAGAGGAAGGTTTAGAAGGACATCCATCCCTTACTCCCTTTCAAATGCTAAGGGAAAAAAGGAAATGAATACCACCACAACGACCTAAAGGGAGTTAATGAATGACAAAACTTTTTAAAGTTTTATGCTGGAATTAGATTTTTATTTTTTTATGCTAACTATGATTGTTAATTTTGTGTAACCATGCAAGATTAGGAATTTTGTGTTTTTCCTGGAGTGGATATTACTGTCCCACTTTTCTCTATTTAAGACAACAACTTTATTTCTTAGGGATTTGAACTTTGATTTGACTATAAATGCAGCACCTGTCAAACTTTTACAATGTGTTTGGTAGAGATAAATAAAAAGAGATGAAAGTTGGAGAAATGAAAAAAGATAGAAAGAGAATAATCTATACTATTCTCTATAGTGACTATATTTGTTTCTAAATGGAAACAGCATACTGGCTCTATAATTCTAATATAAAAAAACTGCATCTGGATATACTTATTATAAATATGACAATCTGCACCTAAATACAACGTAATGATCTCATATCCTACTGTGGGTCGTGTTAAAGCATTCGATTAGGATCTAAGTCAAAATGATAAGAAAAAAAAAAGTCCCTTTGCATTTCTTTTTCCTCTGTATTACTTATTGCTCACATCATTTTACTTGATAATTGCTAGTTTTGGCAGAGGGAGGCAGAAATTCTAAGGCAGCAACTACAGAATCTACAAGAAAACCATCGGTACAACATTTCTGCTAAATTTTAATTTATTCAGCAAATTCTTTTTATTATTCTACAAAAAGTAAATAAAACAGGTACTGTTTGAGAAGCACTTCAGTGTCAGACAAGAAGATATTACCGTACTATAGTTGACTGGCTGTGTCATAACATGCTGCATTCAATCCAACAAAATGTCCATGAAGTGCAAATTCCATTCCGTCTCAAATCATTAGAAATAGCATCCTAATTCTTGCTGACAGAAATAATCCTCCAATTGAATTTGCAGAAAAACTAAAAATTAGATAAAGAAACCATGAAGCAAAACCAAATCCATCCTAAATATTAAACAATTATCATACTCCTTTCATATTTAAGTGCTCTTGCAATAGAAAAATAAGACTTAAATATATTTTTGGTTTAAGTTAATATTTTTTTATTTTTGGTTTTTGTAAGTTTATTTTCTAATTTTAATTCGGATAAGTTTATACTTTTTTAATTTTAGTTTCTATAAGATATTTTATTTATTTTTAATCATATAAATTTATGTTTTTTCAAACTTGATCTTTATAAGATTCTAATTTTCATTTATAGTTTCATAAGTTCGTTCTTATAAAAATCAAAATTGAAAAAAAAAAGAAACTTATATAAACTAAAAATGAAAAACATCTTATAAAGCTCGATATTGAAAAAATATAAATTTTCAAGGACTAAAATTAAAAAAAATAAACTTAAAAAAATTATAAAAAAAAATATTAACTTACATGAACTAAAAAAACGTTTAAGCCGAAAGAAAATACAATGGTTAGTGTCATACACTACCAATAAGTATCCACCAGTGTTTGTTACCCAACAATTATATCAACATAAGTATATCAAATATAAAAGGGAAACCTAATTTTTTTTTTCAAAAAGTAAATACAAATAGTAAAAGGAAAGACATACAACAGAATATTACTTCTATACTAATAATATATGAGTGAAATTTATAGAAGTGAGATTGAATTATAGAAGTGTGGACCTGCAGGTTGAAATCCTCTAGTACTGTATCTGAGTCTATGGTTCACAAGAAAATCCCAAGATATAAAAATACAGACTCTTCTACAACATAAAACATCATCTTGCATAACCTACTTGGAAGAAACGTAGACTTAAATATTTGAATTTTACAGAAAATACTGCCTTGCTCTAAATTACTCACACAAGTAGTTTTTTTTTCTTTTCCAGAATAGCATGAAAAATAGTCCATGCAGAAGCAGCATTCACTTTTATCTCCATCTTAGACTACTTACAAGAAACATTAATACTATGTCCCAACAGGTACCATCCATAAAGAAGGTTTTGGTAGAAGTGATGACTCTTCTTCCTTCTTTACTTTTTTTCTCTGAATTAAATAAAGAAAAAGGAAAGGAAAACATCACATATCAATCCCAATATTATCTAAACAATTCAATAGAATAAAAATTCTACCATGGAGCTCCGCATCAATCAAACACTAGTCTAATACACCATGCAACACACTCCAAAACAGTAAAATGAAAAGAAAAAAAAATCCCTTTAAGCAAATAATGGTAACTACATAAAGAGAATGGATTCTGTATCTCATTAGGCTCTATGCATAAGATCACTAACATTTTGAGGACGCAGGCAATTGATGGGAGAACAGCTATATGGTCTGAGTGTGAGAAACCTACAAGATCTAGAGAATCAACTGGAACTGAATCTCCAAGGTGTCCGTATGAAAAAGGTCAAGTGCCTTTTAGATTCACACTGAGAAGGAATGGAAATAAATGTGCTTGATTGATTAATCCCATTAATGACCAAGCTGAACACTACAAAGCAACTAACAAGTTTAATCAAATTCTGCAGGAACAAATTCTAAAAGATGAAATCCAAGAGCTGAACCGAAAGGTCTTCTTGAGCAATAACCTTTGCTAATTTTCCTCTATCAAATTTTATAACACTGACTGGCCTTTTCTTTTTCACATACAGGGGAACCTGATCTTTCAGGAAAATGTGGAACTTTACAAGAAGGTAAATCTCATTCACCAAGAACACACACAACTATGCAAAAAATTAGCCCAGATTAATTAGTTAATATTCATGTATGGCATCCCCAAAAATTACAAGAGACTTATATTCACTTAGGCCATGAAGTGCAATAATAGAAAGCACAGATTGCTTAACAATGAGGCTTGATGTCCCAGGTCTTTGGTACAACAGATATGGCCACAACAAGCAGAAATGCATTTGTTCCACTTTCATATGGTATGCATGCTGCAGGAGGGAATCCACAAGAATTGGTCCAACTTCAGCTATGCCAGCCTGAACAAGAAGTTTGTGAGACATCGGACACAGCCACAAAATGAAGGTCAAGTCTAATTTGGCTAATATTTTAGTATTACATTTGGAAAAGAAAGTCATAATGATATTGCAGCATAATAATCATACACATCCAAAGAAGTGTAGAGTTCTTGGGGATGAATATTACTCACTTCACTCAGAGAATCCCAGCAGAGAACAATGCACACTTCCTGATATTGTATTGGTTTTATAAAATCTAATCAGTAAAATGACATCTGCCTGTAAAACTGCATATGGAAAAAAATCTTGAATAACACAGCATGGGCCATGGACATAAAATTTTCCTTCTGTAACAACTATTCCTTGGACATAAACTATAAACTACATGAGGTATATCCAACACATTCTTATTTTTTTTAAAAGGAAAAAAACAAAATATCATTAATAAAACCAGTTCAAAGCACAAGACGTGCCCAAATTGGTTCATTCATCATGGTACATGACCATAGAAAATATCCTTCTATGTTAACCATACAAAAACACAATTAAAAACAAAGCGTTGCTAAGGTTAATGTAGAAAATTTTAAATCCTGTGTCAGCTCTAGAAGCAACTATTTTCAATATCTGCCTGTAGGGAACCCCTTGGATATTAAAACCAGCAAAGCGTTTGCAACTATGAAGGTGATTCTACCAGTTTTTGTTCAGTCCTTTTTATTTTTTAAGAAAAAGTGTAAAATTCTCATGTTAAGTCAAATAGTATTTTACCACCAATCACGTGGATCAATTAGTGTAAATCAATTGCTATGAAAATATTCCAACTTAACTAGTAATCTCAAGTTTAAGTCTTCTGGAAAGAGAGTTTTGCCAGTCATAAGTAATCCTACCTGATTCAAGAGTGAAATTATCTCGCATGGAAAATACCTATGCTCTGTGTAAAAGTTCATTAGTATTTCATTTACACTAGTAACACTGATTACACGGTTACTCACGCAATAAATACTCTTATATGCAAATGCAACCGTTACTTTTTGTAGCTTCACACAACAGTTAGCGCATGTTAGAGTCATGATTTTAAATTGTGGTTGTGATCGCTATATATAAAATAATACCTCTCTGCACCGAAGCACAGGGCAAGTTGATTGTTGAATACACAAGCAAAGAAGGGTGAAGAAGAAGAAGTGGCTGTTATTGATAATTGATGGTACTTGACAGTGAAGGGAAGAGAACAAAATATCGTGGGCCAGAAACTTATTTGTTAAAATAAGTATTTATTTGAATAAAATAAGAAGTTTTTATTTTTTTAATGTATTTATCTAAATTATTTTTAGTTAAAAAAATAATTTTTTATTTATTTTAACAAACAAATCTTATTTTCTTCATAAAAAAGTACTCAGATAAAAAGTATGTATTTTAAAATTATTTTTAAAAAAATTTAAACAAATCCTCAGAATCACTTCTAGTTAATTAATCAATCATTGAAAAAGTGGCCCAACTCAAGTCAGATACGTTGCTACCTACACTAGTCATCAAAGTCTATTCCACCCAAATTAACACGTTAGCTTCTAATTGTCGGCAAGTGATTAATACGTTACCTATATCTTGGTTTATGCCAGTCAGTGTTTCATAACTATTAGAAAGTAGTGAGAGATTGAGATTCACTCACTATTGGATAAGTCGTGTATTCAGGACTTTTTCCTTACCATTTTTTAAATAAGTCCAAGTACATATATGAAACTTGAAACTTGGAACTTGGAACTTGGAACTTGGAAGAGTCCACTTTAGACCGTTTTTCCAGTTCTGGTTCGGACAATTGTCATGGCAATGAACTGTGAATGCATGTGCTACATATGGATAAAATGTGTTTTTGGCTCCACCTAAAATCAATCAGTCTTTTTATATTTTAAAAATAGTGATTTTTTTTAAAATAATGCAATGAAATCAGTCCTTAATGTTAACTTTAATAATCTTCTTTGTTAAGATGACTAATAACTATGTGACAGGCATGGCCCATAAAATGTGTCACATGTGAAGCATCTTATTTTTGATTATTAATGTTTTAATTATTGTAAATTATAATTAAAATTTAATATTGATCCCTATTTATTTGAAAAAAAATGAGTTTTTTTAATGAAAAATTTAGGTGAGTTTGATCTCATGAACTCATCTGAGTGGAGATATACCCATAAAGGTTATTAAGCGCTGACATAAATATTTACAAATCCATCTTAACAAAATTCTCATATCCACAACGAAATTTAAATTCAATTATAAGATATGAGTATGATTTTTATCAATTAAATCAATATTTATTGACTTAAAAAAAGTTATTCATGTACTTCTATTTTTAAAACAAAGTGAAAGCAGTCCTTATTATTAACTCTATTAAGATAGTTGTTCTAACGACATATGACAATTTGTGTAAGATAGATAACACATGGCAGGCAGGGTACTTACTAAAAAGTCTGATACTTAACATGGGTTACTCAAATCTAAATTGGGTATGAAAAGAATTTAATACATACTTTTTGACATCATTCAATAAATTTCTTTGGATACTAAAAATCTTATTTGGGTACTTTTGAAGTTTTTGAAAGTCAAGTGCAAACGGTTTTAACCATGGAACATGTCAATACCAAATAGGTTATCTTTGATATTGGTAGAATTTCGCAGTGGTTGTCAAATTGGAACTCCAAATGCTGAAGTTTCTTTAGTTATTTCAAGGTTAATTAAATTAATCTAAACGCCTTTGAGTTTGATAATTTTTAATTAGATTTTGAATTATTTTTTTCAAGTCCCAGTATTTGTTTTTAATTGGATCAATTCGTCTATTTCTAAGAAAAATTAACAATAATGACTTGATTAAAAAAATAAAAACAAGTTTAAAGATCTAATTAAAAATCTTCAAATATTTTATGAACTTTTTAGTAGTTTACTAAATATCATGAAAACACAAAGATATTTGACATCACCCTTTAACTCAAAATCTTAAAACTTAAGTTTACAATTTTCTTCTCATTGTGCTTAATTTTTTTATTTTTAATTTATTCGATGTGGGACTTAATCTTATACTCGTATTCTATCACATTTATCACATGATTTACATATTTATGAATTAAGTAATGATTTCGAAAATGTACCTAATAAATATAGTTCAGAAAAACTATTTACTCGTTTCGTATATATTTTAACAAGATTTTAAAAATTTTATCATTTAACGAAAACATGTGGTGAAAAGAAATTAAAACAGAAAAAATGGTTAGGTGGCCGTCATATTCCTTTTTTTCATTTTTCATTTTTTCCTGCATGATGCAAGCACGATTTCTTGACGTTCTACTTTCGGATCCGCTTCTAATTTCATATCAGCATCTAGTTCGTGGAATAAGTGTCCCTTTATGCGGTAGAATAACAAGAACGACTCAAGAAGTGTAGTGTAGCTATGCTTCCCAAAAAATAAAAAAAGTTAGAAACAAAATGCAGGTTTTGTAAACAATAATTCCAGATGCCACTAACATGTTTTTTTTGTATATATAAATAAATTGAGGGTATATACCCCACAACTACACACCCCATCAAAATAAAAATAAATAAATAACAAACAAGCTAACATGCTAACCTCATTACAATTTTGCAAAGGTATTATACATTATACATTTTAAAACAATTTCATTTTCAGTTAAGGGTGCAGTGACTTTTAGAAGTCATAAATATATCAACCATACATCATATTCCTGTGCTAGAGAGGATTTAACTGCACCCCCAGAATCTGCATTCTTCTCTTTATAATCCAAACAAAATTCAATTATTCTTTTTTCTCACAGAAAAATATGATTGGGGGGGTTCTTATTTATGTATGAGTCAGGCTAGGCTTGATCTAGTTCACTGACTAGAAAGTGATAAAACATTGGTAACCAAGCACTGCTTCAATTTTTCATTTGAGAATCCAACCAATAGAACACAGCAGCACTACACATTAACACAAACAGAATTGCAGCAATCAAAAGATTGCACAGTAAAGTAAGAAAAGTAAATGGCATCACTACATCAGTACTACTGGTAGATCCACCATATATACAAAAAGACATTAATTTTCAATTAACAGAACTTTGGTATTACGAAAAAGTATGAATGAGATACACCATATACAAACTTAAAGAAGAATTAATTTCTTTGTAGTTGTACCATACAGTAACTAAAACCTCCCATGTGTCAAAAATAAAAGGCTATTTCATTGTCCTTCTTACATTCAAGCCTAAACATGTAATAACCACAGTTACACAAAATCAATGATGTGAATCCCACTTAACATCTTGCAACCCTGGCCTAGGTTCATCAAGATGGCAGCCCTCATCGAAGTTCTGGGAGTAGCTAACAGGATCATATTGAAATGACATAGGTTTGGATCTACACAAGGTCTTGCTCTCCCTCATGAACCTTCTGAGGATGTTCCTCCACCTTCTCACCCTCTTTCTGGGGTTGTAGTGGATTCGCGAGTACTCGTACTCGTTGTGGATTGGCAAGCACGAAGGGGACATCATGCACCTGGGGAAGTAAGAGGATCGCTGCACTGTCATTGTGAGATCCTTTTCCATTTGTGTGGAGTTTGACATGTTCTTCTTCTTTTTGAGGTGGTTGTGTGTGTATGCTTGATGCTTCTTTATCTTCTCAATTATTTTCTTTTGCTATGAGTTGGTTTGAGGAGCCTATAGTGCCTGTTAGGCTGTTACCATTTGTAAATAGTACCATATGCATGTAAAAGGGTAATTCTCATTCATAGTTCTCTACTTCTCAGCTTTGTTAAATGTGTATTAATTTAATTTGTTCATTAATTATATTACATGTTAGTTTGTCCTATTCATTGTGATTAATTGGAGTTAACAATATGGATTAGAAAAATAGACATCTGTAAGTGACAAAAGAACAATCGGTGTAAGGTATAGAGGCAAATCTGAAAATCAATTGAATTGAATTATTATTAGCAAGCCATCATATTATTATCAATTATTAGTTTGACAAAAAGAAACATAGTTATTAAACTTATTATACTATATTTCTTAGTTCGTTGTGTTTTTTTAGAGAAAGAGAAAGATAAATTAGTTTTACTTAAAAAAAACAACTGCCAATAAAGATGGATAATAGTTTTAACACGATTTTAAAATTTAACTGCAAATGTCAAGGTTTTTGAGGACTCCCCAACTGCTACAAGATTGCATCAACCACATTTATTCATTCGCAATTTCTCGCAATATCAACAATCGTGATGAAATTGTAATTGCAATTTAAAACCTTGAGTTTTACTTCTTGGTGCCTTTAGTTGCTCCCAATAAAGTTATTAGTGTTGGAAATATATTTTGGGGTCGACAGATATTGCATTATACAAATTAGAATTTAGAAATACAACTTCATGTCATCGACAAAGGATAAACCAAAGCCTTTAAATATCGAATCAATGTTAGCCAAAATGAGATTGATGAGGACATGCACCAGCCCTTTCTGACTGGCCTGGACTATTTGAGTAAAAGGGGAAAGGAAAAAGACACAATATGAGCCAAGCCATTCCGTGGAATAATTTCTTTCTAAACCATTCAATAACGGAAATATTAAAGAAAAAAACATCAAGTCAAAAGAGGGTAAAAAAAATTGAACGATGGCAAAAACTAAAAGAGTAACAAAACCATAAGAATGGGTGGGGGCATGTGAAAATTTTGGTACACATCACAGCTCCACAAGCCTCACCTACCGCTGTAGTATTTGTGTGTGGGGACTTGGGAATCTTTCGTGTCTCTCTAATTCACCAAGTGGTGATGAAGCAGAGGATAGTGTCGTTAGCTATAAAAAATTTCAGCACCTTCCTTGGTTTTGGTGCCATTTCATGGTTGCTAGCTTGCCTTGTTTCACCTATTGCTGGATTCCTTTCACATCTTAATTCTCATCCAAGCAATTGTTTATCTTGCATCAGTTAGACAGGGTTTTAACTAGAGTTGAGTGATTGACCAATGTAAATATGAACTAAGGTTTAATTAATTATTTAATTCCTATACTGGTATACTTATGTCAACTTTTCGCTTTAATCTCTATATCTAATAAAAACCTATACTGGTATACAATAGTGTTACATAGTTGGGATGTTTAGCGCTATTCTTGCTTCAGCTGGCCTTTGTTTTAAAAAAAAAATCTATATCTAAAAAATTTATATTTTAATATCTAAACAGAAATATTTTTATCATTTAGTTCTTTATGTCTCCATTTAGTAGCAGATTAACACAGTCAAAAACTAACAATAGAAACCAAAAACGAAAAATCAACACAAGTATAGACAAGGAAATCTTAAATTAATGATATTATTTGTATTAGCCGAATTATTAGTTTATTTTATTTATACAATAGTGTTACATAGTTTTAGATTTCTACAGTACTACTCATTCCAATTACTCAAGTCCATTGTCATCATAAACACTAAACCGATTTTTCAGTGGTCTTGTGAACTAGCAAGTAAGGAAAATGAGATTTCTAGCCTCGGTGCTTTAAATTTGAATTTGTGTGTGTATTTCTTGTCATGACCAACGTACACAAACATAATAAGGCTTATCTGGGGGATAAGAATCTTGTGCACATGTTGATTGTGGAGCAGAAGATGGGAACAGAAAGATTGTGAGCCCACATGCACGCACGCACCTAGTGAATAATAAATCCCTATCCCCTAGCCTTGTTTGTTTCCAGTGGCCATTCATAAGTTATAAAATTAGACATAAAATGAGATGAGATGAAGTAAAACAAAGTTATCATTTTATTATTTACATATTTTATATATAGTGGAATGTAAAGGACTAAATAAATGATCATTACATTCTATATCCTCTATATTGAAAGGACGTTTTAAATGAAATAAAATTGAAAGCATTGTATCTGGTTTTTCTTTATTTTAAATCATTTTTAAAATAAAAAAGTATAATGTGATTTATTAAATATATTCTTTTCCATTAATTCATAGGCTTGGCTCCTCGGTGGTGAAAATTTTACTGTGGGGATTGCTTGATCACTGCATCCGTAACCATAAATGCCTATCAAGAACTAGTGTGCTGACCCTGTAAAATGAATAGTGATAATAATTAACCAAAATCAATTAAGCATATGATCCAGAATATACGTATCATCACGCATTTGAAAAAATTATATGCCTAGCTATACATATTGTGTGTGTAAGAGATGGCTATGATGTGAGTTGTACATGAGGGACCCAAGCACAGGCTACAGCACATATGTATTATGATGACTTTCCTTATCACATGCCTCCAAAGGTCTATGAGGATTACTGGCTAAGTTAATTAGTGAACTATAAATCTGGTTCATGAGTTTTCTAAGTTAAATATTTAGTGTTTAAAGTCATGAACTTTATACTTGGACTATTATATGTTTACAAAGTATCTTTTTACACCAGAAAAAAAAAAGGAGAGTTCTTATTTTTTTTTTCTTTAGTGGAAAAGTGGCTGTAGATGAAATATAAAACATTTTGCAAATTTGTATAAAATTGTATATTTTTTAACTGCTGACAGAATGAAGACAAATTTAGACCCCAAAAAAGAAGAATAAAGGCAAATTTATTTAGCCACAATTGGATGAATCCAATTAGACAAAGATTCGCTGTGTCCAATAAATATTGCATGGAGATCAAGAAGGGAAAAAGTAGCTAGGACTTCTATGTTTATGTACTAAGTATTTGTTATTATAATAAAAATAGACAATTTTCTTGTAAGCTGGAATAGCTCAGTTGGTTAGAGCGTGTGGCTGTTAACCACAAGGTCGGAGGTTCAAGCCCTCCTTCTAGCGATTTTTTTAAAAAAATTTCTCTATTTTGTGCTCTTACGCTCTGTATCCATTTTCCGGGTAAATGCCCGTTTGAGTGCATATCTCTCTGATCATGGGTTTAGCCCATCTTGACTGGGCTATGTGCTAATTTTTTTCTTCTTTTTATTCTGTTAGTTTTAGGAAACATAAAATTTCATTCTAATTTTAGTTTGACCATAAAAATAAATTTTAATTTTAGTCTTCTTAAAGAGGTCACTAGCTAAGTAATTAATCAAATAATTATAAAAAAAAGACAACAAAGGGATTGTCGATTGCTTAAAAATATTTAACTTCAACAATCAACTAATTGTTTAGCTCGTTTTTTATTGATTTGGGTGCAGAGACAAGGGATTGAAGGGGAATATACTCATTCAACGAACAGCATCTTGGCCACAATTCAGTCTTCTTCTTACTTTGAGTCAGAGATGGCAAAGCTTCGCCATGAAGTTGAGGATTACGCGAAACAATTTCCAACCATTGGTTTTGATAAAGCAACCATGAAATACAACAAATGAGAAAACAAATTTTCCATTAGGTATGCATTTATGTCAATCATACCATGTCTTATTTCTCTGATGTTAACATACTAGTTTTATTAGGGGACATAAAATTTTTAGTAATAAGTATTAAACTTTAAAGGTGTGATATTTAATTTTAGGGTAAAATATGTGTTCATAATTGCGGTAAAACTTAATTTTATTCTTTGAATTTCAACTTTAATCAATTTGATCCTTAATTTTATAAAAATTAGTGATTTAAGTTCCTCCTCATGTTAAAAATAAAAACTATCTGTAATGAGGAACAAAAATTACTACTTTTCAAAAATTGAAATCCAAATTGATTAAAGTTAAAGTGCATATACTAACATCAATTTTTTTTTTTATCAAAATCAGAGGATTAACATCATATTTTATCCTAAATTATTAATAGTATTTTGTAGTCAATTTCCAAATTTCAAATCATCATTTTAATGATATTTTATTTTTCTTTTCTTTTGGTGCATTACAAGCATTTTCCTTCCCGTGACTTTTCTTTTTTGGATGTTACTATTGGCCCTTGTCACCTCTTCCCTCCCTCTTCCCCTCCTCCTTCCCCTCCCCACCTCCTGTCTCCCCCAAAACATACAAGATCCTCTTCCAAAAACCTTTCCTTCTCCTCCGTTCTCTCCTTTAGTGTCCCTTTGCAATAATTTCCTTGTAATAAAACACATAACATAATCAAGATTTTATTGTTTTTTTTAATAAAACTAAGTAATGAAAAATCATGATTCGATTATGTATTTTATCATAACGAAATCATGATTCTGTTATTTATTTTTTTGGGTTTTGAATATCTTGTGTGTTTGGAAAATAACACAATGAAATCACAATTTCATTGTATGCCTAGACAAACAACACAAGAACATTAAAACAATATCCTTTAGATGATAAAATTATGTCACTATCAAACTACACAATAGTAGATAAACTCTTCATTTTTTTTGTAATATGGTGAATATCAAAATACACAATAGTAGAAGGTGTTGAGTTGCATCAAACTTCTATTTTCATTTATATTAAATGATCTACTATTCTTTCTTGGGCCATAACAAAGGTTGAGATCGCACCGATAAAATTAATGGTTTAGATTGTGAATATGGTTGGTAAGTGTATAAAAAAAGTAGTGTTCAATTAATACATATCATAAAAAGTAGTGCGCTCAACCAATTATTATAATGTTGCAATGTTTAGTCAATAGAAACATCAAATGTATTTTTTTAAATTTTTTTTTAAAAAAATAGTACAATAGATCATGATTCCGTTGTTATTTTTTCTCACCCCAAGTAATGCAACGGAACTACAATTTTATTGTTTTAAGGGAGTACTATAAAAAAATAACGGAATTGAGATTTCCTTGTATAATATATAATGAAAGAGGGCGAGCCCTGGTGCAGCGGTAAAGTTGTGCCTTGGTGACTTGTTGGTCATGGGTTCGAATCCGGAAACAGCCTCTTTGCATATGCAAGGGTAAGACTGCGTACAACATCCCTCCCTCATACCTTCGCATAGCGAAGAGCCTCTAGGCAATGGGGTACGAAATCCGTCCCATGGTAGAGGCCAATAGCAACTCTCTTCTATTTATTTTTTTAACGCTACAAGCATTTTCCCAGGCAAAGGCCCATGTGAGCGCATATCGCTGTAGATACGGGTTTAGCCCAACTTGAATTTTCCTTTTGCTATTCGAGTTGTGGGAAACATTAAACTTCAGTCTAATTGTCTATAAAAAAAATAACTTCATTCTAATTTTAGTTTGACCCAAAAAAATATTCTAATTTTAGTTTTCTTAAACATGTTGGATAATTAAAAAAAACACAAAAAACTGATTTTCAATTGTTTAAAAATATGTAATATTTAACAATCAAATAATTGTTTAGCTCTTTATTTATTGATTTGGGTTCAGAGACAGGGAACTGGAGGGGAATATACACATTGAACGAACAACACCATTTTATATGTGTACCATGAGAATGAGATCATGTGTCGGATTCTTCGTTGAGATCCTTCACAAAGTAACATATAAGTTGGTAAAATGTCCTCACTCGACAGAGAAAAACATTACAAAGCTTTGGTGGTAACATTTGTTACAAGCATTTTTGACTCATCCTATCAACTTACATATTCAAAGGACCACTTTGAGACCAAGAAATGGTGATTGTTCGTGGATAGGATTATAGGACTACTTTCATGGCCTGTTTTACTAATGTACTAAATTTTGACAAGTACGATGCAAGAAAGAAACAGAGTGTATAAGATTAATTAATTTAGTATTTTTTTATTTGGAAACTTTTTGTATCTTAATAATTGTGAAATTATTAATTTGTTTTTTGGAAATAAGAAATCAAGAAACATTTATCTTAAATATGTTTTATATTGTGTAAAATTGTTGTATTTTGGGTAATTCAAATAAAGTCACATGGTGCTAGTAGCACCTGATAGCATCACAGATAGATATTAATTGATATAGTGCATTTCAGTTTATATACTATTTTTCTGTTTTGAGTTTGTTATAGGTTTTCTGTTTTGAGTTTGTTATAGGTGTAACAGAATTACACCTGGAGTCATAGAATATATACTTCAGAAAATGAGCTGTAACTTGAATCAATTTTATTCATCAATAAAGATTCAGTTCCTCTCAATTCTTCTCAACCTTCTTCTCTCTGTTGGTGAGTGATGGATTCCAATTGAATCCAACAAATTGGTATCTAGAGCGAGTGAGATTCTGGGAAACACGAGAGCTGCGTAAGGTGCGTGTGATTCAAATCGGAAATTCGCATTGAATTAAAGATTGAAATCGAAGAAAATCACAATTGATTTTCTAGGGTCAGGGAAACACGAGAGAATTGTGAGGTTCATTTGAGTGAAGAACAGAGTGAGAAGATGAATGGAAACAGTGGATTTAACACTCACTTACCAGTGTTTGATGGTAAGAACTGGAGTCGTTGGTCAATACAGATGCGTGTGTTGTTCGGAGCACAAGATGTGCTCGAATTTGTGAATGACGGAGTTCCGGATTTGGCGGAAAATGCGACGGAAGCGCAGAGGAATTTGCATCGCGAAAAGAAGAAGAAGGATCAGAAAGCCTTGTTCTACATTCACCAGTGTGTTGATGCAAAGATCTTTGAGAAGATTGCGGAATCGACGACGGCGAAAGCTGCTTGGGACACGCTTGTGCGTTGCTATGGTGGTGATGCAACTGTGAAGAAAGTCAAGCTTCAATCACTGAGGAAGCAGTATGAGAACCTGAATATGAAGCACAATGAGAAGGTAGCTGATTATGTGTCTCGCATAATTACTGTTACGAACGAAATGAAGACCTGTGGTGAGACAATTTCTGAGCAGATGATTGTTGAAAAGGTACTGCGTTCCTTAACTGCTCAATTTGATCATATAGTTGTTGCTATAGAACAGTCTAAGGACACTAGTACAATGAAGATTGATGAATTGCAAGGTAGTTTAGAAGCACTTGAATTAAGAGTAATTGAAAGAGGAAATGGAAAAGAAACAGATCAGGCTTTGCAAGCAGCATCTAAGGAAAATTGGCGTGAAATTAAGAAGAAACAGTGGTTAGATAAGAAGGCTAAACAGAATCCTAATAGTAGTGATAAGGATAAAGGAAAATCACTGGCTGATAAGGCAGAATCATCAAATAAAGGAGGTTATAACTCAAAGTTTAATAAGAAAAAGAACTTTGATAAAAGGAAAATACAGTGTTATAATTGTGACAGATTTGGTCACTTTGCTGATGAATGTTGGTCTGGTGCTGGTAAGTGGAAGAAACCAGAGAAAGGTACAGAGCAAGCTAATCTTGCTCAAGATAGTTCTGATACAGAACCTGTTATGTTAATGGTGACAACCAATGATGAAGGCGTAGTAGTAGATTGGTGGTATTTGGACACAGGTTGTTCTAACCATCTAACTGGGAATAGGCAGTGGTTGATTAACTATGATTCCAGCAAAGAAAGTAGAATCAGGTGTGCTGATGATGAGTACTTGGTTGCTGAAGGAATGGGAGATGTGCTGGTAAAATTGAAGGATGGTGGAACTGTCTTGATTGAAAATGTGTGGTATGTGCCTGGCATGAAGAGTAATTTGATGAGTGTAGGCCAATTATTGGAGAAAGGTTACTCAGTAACTATGAGAGATGCAGTGCTGCAGCTGTTTGATAATTCTGATAAACTGGTTTTGAAGTCAAAACTGAGCAGGAACAGGACTTTTAAATGCAATGTAAAAGATTCTGGTGTGAAAGTATTGAGTACAGTGACTGAATCACAGAGCTGGCTATGGCATAGGAGATTTGGACACTTGAATTTCAAGAGTCTAACTCAGTTGAGTGAGAAGGAGCTAGTGACAGGTATGCCAAAGATTGGTGTGTGTGACAAGACCTGTGATGTGTGCTTGAAAGGCAAGCAAACCAGATTGCCATTTGCTGGTCAGTCACCTATGAGAGCAAGCTCTCCACTACATGCAGTGAGTTCTGACATTTGTGGTCCTATTGAAGTGCCAACACTTGGAGGTAATAAATACTTTATTACTTTCATTGATGAGTTTACTAGAATGATATGGCTGTATGTCATCAAGCAGAAGAGTGAAGCATTAGAGGTGTTCAAGAAATTCAAAGCTGTGGCAAAAACACAGAGTGGCCAGAAATTAAAAATATTGAGAACAGATGGTGGAGGTGAATACACCTCAAAAGCATTTGAGGAATTTTGTGAAGCTCAAGGTGTTGTCCATGAGGTCACTCCCCCATACACACCACAACACAATGGACTTGCTGAAAGAAGGAATAGGACCTTGCTTGATATGGCAAGGAGCATGTTGAAACAAAAGAACATGCCTCATGAGTTTTGGGGTGAAGCTGTAACAACATCAGCTTACATTCTCAATAGGTGTCCTACAAAGAGCTTGAAGTTGAAGGTACCTATGGAGGTATGGAGTGGCAAGAAGCCCTCAGTGAGTCATCTAAGGGTGTTTGGATCTTTGTGTTACAATCATATACCAGACGTTAAGAGAACTAAGTTGCAAGACAAGAGTGAAGTCATGGTATTGATTGGATACCACTCAACTGGTGGTTACAAGTTGTACAATCCCAAGTTGAAGAAGACGTGTATTAGTAGAGATCTCTTGATCAAAGAAGATGAGTCATGGGACTGGGAGATAGGGGAAGTGAAATTCAAGGCTGCACCAGAAATCGATATATGCAGTGACAGTGAGAGTGATGATCACAGTGCTGCAGAAGTGAATAATGATGGTGTGAATGGTGTTGTAGCACCTAATGATGATGTGCCTGGTGATGTAGTACACGATGTGCCCGCTACTCCAGCAGTGAGACCACAGAGGCAGAAACAATTACCAAGGAGACTGCAAGATTGTGAGGTGCTGCCAGATAGTGTTGTGACTGACGAAGGTGACTTGATTCACTTCGCTCTCTTAGCAGATGCAGAGCCAGTCAACTTCACTGAAGCATTGAAGATTAGTGAGTGGAGAGCAGCAATGGAAGATGAGTTGAGATCAATTGAAAGGAACCATACTTGGGATCTTGTTCAATTGCCTAAGAACAAGAAACCAATAAGTGTAAAATGGGTATTCAAGTTGAAATTGGATCCTGAGGGCAGAATTGTGAAGCACAAGGCTAGGCTTGTGGCTAGAGGTTTCTTGCAGAAACAAGGAGTTGATTATACAGAGATCTTTGCACCAGTTGCAAGGCACGAAACTGTGAGAGTGATTGTCTCTCTAGCAAGCAATAAGGGGTGGAGTTTGACACATCTTGATGTAAAATCTGCATTTTTGAATGGGGCACTAGAAGAAACTGTGTTTGTGACTCAACCTCCTGGCTTTGAGTTAGAAGGCAAGGAGGAAATGGTATACAAGTTGAACAAGGCGCTCTATGGGCTCAAACAAGCACCAAGAGCATGGAATAGGAGAATTGATGCATATCTTGCTCAACTTGGCTTCAAAAGGTGTGTGGTAGAACATGGAGTTTATGTCATGTTGAAGGAGGATAACAAGGTGTTAATGGTGTGCCTATACGTTGATGATTTACTAGTGACTGGTAATCATACAACAGAGATTGATAATTTCACTTCACTCATGATGAGTGAATTTGAAATGACTAACTTAGGGAAATTGTCATATTTCCTTGGGTTAGAATTCTTGTGGACTGAATATGGGATTGTCATGCATCAAAGGAAATATGCTGGTGAAATTCTGCAGAGATTTGGGATGGAGGATTGCAATGTTGCAATCACACCGGCAGAAACAAACCAGAAGCTTGAAGACAAGCCTGAGGAAGAAGGTGTTGATCCAACTGGTTACAAACAGTTGGTAGGCTCACTGAGATACCTCTGCAATAGCAGACCAGATATCTGTTATGCCGTAGGCGTGCTGAGTAAATTCATGAATAGGCCAAAGAAATCTCATTTCTTGGCTGCCAAGAGGGTTCTAAGGTATGTGAAGGGAACTATGCAGTATGGCGTGATGTTTCCAAGTAGTGTTGATGGTGCTGAGATGAAATTGATTGGTTACTCAGATGCTGATTGGTGTGGGGACAAGACAGATAGGAGAAGCACATCTGGTTACTTGTTCAAATTTGGTGGAGCTGCTGTGTCTTGGAGCTCAAAGAAACAACCAGTTACTGCTCTCTCAAGCTGTGAGGCAGAGTATATATCTGGTTCCTTTGCTGCTTGTCAAGCAATTTGGTTGAAATCACTGCTTGATGAGTTGAAATGTGAAGTACAGATGCCACTGTCATTACTGATAGATAATAAATCAGCAATTAGTCTTGCTAAAAACCCAGTCTCACATGGGCGTAGCAAGCACATCGAAACAAGGTTTCATTTCATCAGAGAACAAGTGAATAATGGAGTTCTGAAATTGATTTACTGTCCCACTGAAGATCAGTTAGCAGACCTGCTAATCAAGGCTGTTAAACCAGACAGATTCATAAAGCTAAGGGAAGAGATTGGAGTCATTTGTTTTGAAGATTTGAATTAAGGGGAAGTGTTGTATTTTGGGTAATTCAAATAAAGTCACATGGTGCTAGTAGCACCTGATAGCATCACAGATAGATATTAATTGATATAGTGCATTTCAGTTTATATACTATTTTTCTGTTTTGAGTTTGTTATAGGTTTTCTGTTTTGAGTTTGTTATAGGTGTAACAGAATTACACCTGGAGTCATAGAATATATACTTCAATAAAGATTCAGTTCCTCTCAATTCTTCTCAACCTTCTTCTCTCTGTTGGTGAGTGATGGATTCCAATTGAATCCAACAAAAATCACATTATAATGTATATACCCCAATTTTATGGAATAATTTTTGTTTTTTTATATTTTAGTTGGATGTATCATACTTGATCTGTAGAGAAACTAACATTTACGAATTAAAATGTTTGTCATTCCTATATGAACAATTATGTAATTTTTTGGCACTTTATTTATGTCACATTAAATGAAGTCATAGGAGCTATAAAGTAAAAAAAGTATACAACAACAGAACTACTCTAGAGGAGCATTAAGAAAAATACCTCAAATATACATAATTTGTCTTGAAATAATCCAATAACTAAACATGTATGTCTATGGGAGCAACAGGATTCCCTCACAATGTTTTAGGCTTTCTTATCTCTTACTTTTTTATTCATACTTCACAAAATAAAAAAACTTGTAAATTAATGCAAAAGATAATAACAAAAAAAAATCTAACAAATTAAATCCTATGAGTTTTTTTGGTATTACCACAAAATATGAATGAGATACACCATATAGGCATATACAATCTTGAGGAAGGATTAATTTGTTTGTACCAGACAGTAACTAAAACTTGCCATGTGTCAAAACAAAAGACCTTTTCATTGTCCTTCTAACATTCAAGCCTAAACAGGTAATAAGCACAGTTACACAAAATCAACGATGTGAATCCTACCTAGCATCTTGCAACCCTGACCTAGGTTCATGATCAAAATGGCAACCCTCATCGAAGTTATGAGAGTAGCTAACAGGGTCATATTGAAATGACATAGTTTTGGATCTACACAAGGTCTTGCTCTCCCTCATGAACCTTCTGAGGATGTTCCTCCATCTTCTCACCCTCTTTCTGGGGCTGTAGTGGATACAAGAGTATATAAGAAATCATGCACCCAGATATATTAGAGAATCACTGCACTGTCATTGTTTGATATATTCTTTTCCATTTGTGTGGAGTTTGACATATGTGTGTGTATGCTTCTTTATCTTCTCAATTATTTTCTTTGGCTATGAGTTTGTTTGAGGCCTATAGTGCCTGTTAGGCTGTTACCATTTGTACATAGTACCATATACTGTAAAAGGGTAATTCTCATTCAAAGTTCTCTATTTCTTAGCTTTGTTAAATGTATGTTAATTAATTTGTTCATTAATTATATCACATGTTAGTTTGTCCTATTCAGGTGATTAATTGGAGTTAACAATATGGTGGAGTTAACTAAAGAACTGTGAATGATTTCTTTCTAAACCATTCAGTAACGGAAACATTCGATAAAAACATTATGCCAAAGAGAGGGTAAAAATAATTAAACGAATGCAAAAAGAGCAAGAAATCACAAGAAAGGGGCATGTGATCATTATGGTACAATCACAGCTCTACAAAGCACACCTACTGCTCTATTTATGTGCGAGGACTTCTTGTGTTCCACTTTGAGGACACTTATTACTCATGTGTATACAGGGAAAGTTTCTATTGGACCTGGTTTCTTGTTTTGATTCATAGATGACAACTGAAGTTGTTTGTCACTATGTGGAAGTAAAATTTCATGTGAATGGTGTGGGAATATTAATTTGTATTGGACCTAGTTTTTTGTTTTGATTCATAGATGACACAGTAGGGGATCAACACAGGCATATGTATCTTCTTATATATGCAATACAAAGGTGTATATACTAAGATGCATGTTCTTATACATTGGCTATCAGGTTTTATGGTATAGCAAAGGGTTACTTCGTGGGGAGATGGGTCTCTGATATGTTTTTATGTTAGAGGGATTATATGATTTCATAGATCACAGTTTGTAATTCCAACTCAATGGCACAACTTGTGCTCACTTGAATGACAACTTGTGCTGAGGGTTGCTAAGTGCTTGAATAAGCTAAAATATAGTTGCTGATGAATTTATTTTAATCAGAATTGAAGGACTTCTTGGCCACAATTCAGTCATCTTACTTTCAGTCAGAGATTGCAAAGCTTCGCCATGATGTTGAGGAGTACACAAAACAATTTCCAACCATTGGTTTTGATAAAGCAACCATGAAGTACAACAAATGAGAGGAAAATTTTCCATTAGATATGCATTTATGCCAAATCATATCATGTTTCATTTCCCGGATGTTAATA
This sequence comes from Glycine max, assembly GCF_000004515.6. Classification (NCBI taxonomy): domain Eukaryota; kingdom Viridiplantae; phylum Streptophyta; class Magnoliopsida; order Fabales; family Fabaceae; genus Glycine; species Glycine max. The sequence goes on along the minus strand of NC_016088.4, from coordinate 2,030,024 downwards.
ATATTGATTAGCCATGCCTATGCTAATAAGCTGGCTTGATCAGCACAATAAAAGGAAAATTGCAATTGCTAATTGAAGAATACCCGGATTCCCTTATTTATCCTTATTCCTCGAATCATTTGAAGCTATTACTATCCGACAAGCTAGTGATTGATAATGTAATGGCTTTGGACTTTGAAACCTGATAACCATAAAGCTTAAAATCATATCATACTGAGTTTAACCTCAAATAAGCCAAATGCACTCCTTTTAAACTATATAAATTCAAGGCATACCACTGACCAAATGTGCCGTGTTCTGGTTTCTTCTAATATTTTCTCATAAATTAATTTATTTAACTTTTCCTAAATTTATTGATCTTAATTTGAGACTAGGCAGTTGAACACAACGGTGCAATGAAAAAGTCCACCAGACTTCACTTCAATTTCATTTGTGTGCATCCTAAAATTCATTTGTATCCCTTCGAAACTTCAAATTTTAAAATAGAAAAAGATACATATACCAAATGATACCAGTAATCTGATATTAACCGTGTGGAGAACTTCTGAAGCTAACACATGACATTTTGAATTCGTTTTTCTTTTACTCGACGAAAAAGCTTGCACTTAACACTTCTGACTCTGATCAAAATTGTAGTTTGATGATCTCTCAAGTAATTATTTTTCTATATGGCCGTGGCTGTGGCAGAGGCAGGTAACAACACTATGGTCTTATTGGCAAGCAGTTCAAGATGATTAGTTTTCCTGATTCACGGAAGAGGATAGCATAAAAAAAAAATAAGCCAGGAGCCTTTATATGCATGAGTCTAGAAAAACTTGATCTATGCATAGATACATCATACATATATGCAGTAAAGGCTTAAACTGACCAAATTTCTATAATACCCACTAGCTGGTTCTGTTTTTGAAATTGCAGTTACTGATATGTCATGATATTTGATACTACAGAAAATTACGGATTAATACGACTAATGTGGCTGTAGTTACCATCGAGATATGGTTTCAGAAACCATAAAAATCTTAATGTTTCGGTTGCAATTGTGGTTGCAGATTAAAAGACTACTTTTCCCTACTTCCTTTGGAGTGATAGCTAGTATGATAAGAATTGTTGATATTCTCCCATTAATCCAATCAGCCTCTTTCACTGCATGAAGTTCAGCTCGGTGCTGATTCGAATTCTCTTACCTCATAGGGTATTCTAAGATCAATGATCAGTTTTGATATACAACCTTACAGTGATACTATCAGCCCAATGCAACATGTTACATTATTGCTTTACTACGACGAATGAAAATGTGGAAAAACTAGTCATTTTAGAGACTTTGCAAAACCAAAACAAGACAAGGGAATCATCACACCGAACCAACGTTAAACAAAATCTTCACAAGTGACCTTAGCATATTCGAAATTTAACAAAGCATCCAAGCTTAAGAGCTAAGATGAACAACTTAGACAAGAGTATTTAAAATTATTGCGTATCTGGTTTTACGTTGGAAAAATCTAAATCATGATCTGAGGGAAACTCAAACTTATTTTCTCTGTTGATAAAAATTTCAGAGAAAAGATGGCGTCCGAATTCAATGCATGAAAAACCTCTAGAATTAAAAAAATAAGACTTTACATTTACAACGCCTTAAAGACGAGTAAGGACTCAAATCTAGAAGTTGTCAAATACCTTACTCCATTTGAACTCTTTAAAGTTCATTGCTTGTAGCTTTTGTTCAACTTATATTCTTAAAAGTCTAAAGTAAAATTCAAAAATGCCATCAATTGCTTCTGTAAAATAAAATTACATCTGATACTAAAAAAGCAAAAAAAATGCCCTCAACATTTTACTTAATAATTACTTTTTCTCCTACAATAATATTATTTTAAAAAAAATAATTATATTCAAGACACAAATAGACACTTTATAATAGATTTGTGAATCTTAAATCTTAATTCATCATTTTGTGAGAAATTAACTTCTTCTAAATCATGTAAATACTTGATAGTAGTACTTTATTATTAAAATGACAAATAAAAATTAATGAAAGTTAGATATAATAAAAAAGATTAGTCTTTATAATACGATAACTTGAGTGCCTTAAGCATAGGACAAAAGTTCGATTCTTGATTATGCAAGTGTAGCATTTGTGAGGAGAAAAATTATCCCTTAATTGATACTTTGTTCTTCTCAAATTAGTCTCTTGACTTTGGATGTGAGAATAATTACTACCAGAAAAAAGGAAAACAAAAATAAAAAGAAGTATTCAACACGAAAGAGATTTTTCTCGAACCTGGCCAAAAAAATATTCTATACAGAGACAGAACCTTCTCCAAAATGAGACGGTCATCTCTAGTGGGTGCCCTTCTTATAGCAAACATGCTAATGGCAACACGCCTTACCCTCACTCTCCCTTTCTCTAGCTCAATCCCTCCACTCTTAAACCGCACTTATCGTTCCCTTTCACACCTCAAACAATTCCCAAAATCCCACCCTTGTCCCCTCTGGTCCTCTTCCTTCTCCTTCTGCCTCCACACACTCCGCAAGTCCACTTCCCCTCTTCGCGCTTCTTCCTCCCTTTCTACTCCCTCCATGGCTGCGTCTTCATTAGACGAAGGCAATCCTCTTCTGCAGAATTTCGTGTTCCCACCCTTCGATGTCGTTGAGCCCAAACACGTGCGACCCGGCATTCGCGCCCTCCTCGGCAAGCTGGTAACAATAACAAGCTCCTTCCTTTTCTCTCGTTTTGGATTCTGATCCGGGTTTCGGTAAATGGGTCGTGGCTGATTCGGGGTTTGGGGGTCGGTTTGCTCGACGGGTGTTTTTTTGGTAGGAACATGAATTGGAGGAACTCGAACGCAGCGTGGAACCGTCGTGGCCAAAGTTGGTGGAACCGTTGGAGAAGATCATTGACCAGTTATCTGTAGTTTGGGGCATGGTTAATCATCTCAAGGCTGTTAAGGATAGTTCGGAGCTACGTTCTGCTATTGAAGATGTGCAGGTATTGTTTTTTAAATAAAATGAAACAAATTGGGTGCTTTTTTTTGTGTATTTGTGCATTTTTTCTTCTTTTATTCTGGTGGTTGGTGGGCAGTATTATGTTTTTGTATTAGTATATTTACTATTTTTGTGCAATTGGGGTATAGTGTAACGCTTTATGGGTTTAATTTCTTTTTTTCGCTTCAGTTATAACACATGAGCCATGAATTTCGGTTTTTTTTGGGGGTGGGGTATATCTTGTGTGTGTTTCTGTTTTAGGTCGTCACCTTTGATGCGCTAACAAGGATTAGTGGATTACTTTTTTGTTTGCAGGCAGAAAAAGTTAAGTTTCAGCTTAGACTGGGTCAAAGCAAACCTATTTATAATGCGTTCAAAGCCATTCAGGAGTCTCCTAATTGGCAGACACTTAGTGATGCTCGCAAACGTATAGTTGAAAGTAAGTTATCAAGATGTCTTGTTGTTGTGCTGTTCTTGTGATGTGAATTTATTTGAGTACTGCCATGTTTTTTATGCTAAAAGTTGCTTGAAATTGCTCTTGGGTTATATCCTGACACCGCTGCTCAGCTTCTAGGCTTTTGTTTAATAAGATGGAAGGTGCTGGGTGTGTAGTTGGTGTAAAATTTTCTGATTTATGGATCTGCTCATTTGGCAATTTGATGTTGAGCTTCACAGTGCGAAAGAGATATTGTGTGTGCTCTAGTTTTTGGTGTTTGACTTGTGATATGGAATATCCATGGTACTTTGTATTACATGTTGTTGAGGAACTTCTATAATCTATACTCATGATGCCATGCTAAATCTCGAAGTGTAGTTCCATTCACCGTTCACTTGATTTTAAACATATGTATTATTTGGAGCTCGCCATTTTACATTTACCAAATAACAAAATACTTTTGCCTTTGCAGGCCAAATAAAGGAGGCTGTTCTTAATGGAGTTTCTCTTGAAGATGATAAAAGAGAAAGTTTTAACAAAATTGAACAGGTGAGCAGTGTGTTATTTAACTTATTTTAACAACTAAAAAAACATATATGGTAGCTTTTATCAGCACTTTTAAATCCCAATTTTATTAGCAGTTCATGACAGTGGATGATTTTTCTTAATATCTCAACTCCAAATTAAACCAAGTAATAATTTTTTTGTGATTAAATAATGCTTTTCTTGTGCTCAAATTCCAGAAGCAAACTGATTGGACTTCATAACTTAACAAAATTTCAATTAATGGTTCTTTTCTTTTATGTTTATTTTTTATTTTCTGTCTTGATTTCATCCATAGGAGCTGGAAAAGTTATCACAAAAGTTTGGGGAAAATGTTCTGGATGCAACAAAGAAGTTTGAAAAGCTAATCACTGATAAGACGGAAATTGAAGGATTACCTGCTACTGCTCTTGGGTTGGCTGCACAGAGTGCAGTATCCAAGGTGTGTCATATTGACATGTTTTGTACTTTTATTATATTCTCAAGGTATGAAAATCAGCTATGTTGAGTTCTGGTTACTTAATGGGCAAATGCAGGGGCATGAAAATGCCACCGCTGAGAATGGGCCATGGATAATTACATTAGATGCTCCTAGTTTTATTGCTGTTATGCAACATGCTCGCAACCGTTCTTTGCGTGAAGAAATCTACCGTGCATATGTATCACGTGCATCTAGTGGAGATTTGGATAATACAGGAATAATTGATCAAATTTTAAAGCTAAGGTTGGAAAAGGCCAAGCTTCTAAACTACAATAACTATGCCGAGGTATGATTCATATGCTATATTAAGAATACAATTTAGTTATAGGTTGCTAATGACCTAATGTATAATCGATCTTTCAGGTTAGCATGGCAACCAAAATGGCAACTGTTGATAAAGCAGAAGAACTTCTTGAAAAGCTTCGCAGGTCTTCCTGGGATGCTGCAGTGCAAGGTATTGTGTATAAGATGTGCTTATTTTGTGTTTGAATCAGGCTTTAAATTGTGTGTGTGTGTGTATTATGTATGGGGAAAATGCATTGCATATAAGCTTTCTGGAGTTAGCCTTTCATTGTCATTATCCTAAATGCTTAATTATGTTTTAGTCCTTGAAATTTGGGGTGAATTTGGTTTTAGTCCCCCAAATTAAAAAAGAGACAGAAGTCATTTAGTCCCTCAAATTTGAAAGAAAATACGTCTTTATTCTCTGATCACTAAATTTGAGATGCTGAAATGATTTTTTCAAAACTGTTTTTAGTCCCTAGACAGTAAATTACTAAATTTGAAGGACTAAAACCGATATTTTCAAATTTGAGGGATTAGAAATTTGGGGGACTAAAACCAAATTCACCTCAAATTTCAGGGACTAAAAACATAATAAAGGCTATTCCAAAATAGAAACAAAAAATGTCCTTTTGGAAGGATTTCTAATTTCCAACACATATTAGGTCTGACACATGCTCTAAGTGACTGTATTTGTCTATTTACATTTGGTTTTATATATAGGTGTGTCTTCCTATAATCAGGAAATAACTTAGGTTTCGCATCTTTCTTCCTCGCAGATATTGAAGACCTTAAGGAATTCTCCAAAAGTCAGGGAGCATTGGAAGCTGGTGATTTGACTCATTGGGACATTACCTATTGGAGTGAGAGGCTACGTGAGTCAAAATATGATATTAATGAGGTTGCTATCTTGCTCTCTCTCTCTCTCTCATTTATTAGTTATAAAAAAACACTTTAAGAAAACAAGGTTAATTAACTGTTACACTGAACAATGAAATTTTGAATGATTAGAAGAAAGATTATTTTCCATTCCACATTATTTAATATTTAATACATTGTTTTTGCATAGAATTATTCATGCAATCAATACTTTTTATACAGCTATTTTGTTAGCTGTTGAATTGTTATCACTTTTTATACACTTGAATGCTCTTTCCTATGGTACAGTATCAAAAATTTATCATAAGCCTGCAAAATATTTGTTGCTGTGATAAAATATCCAATGAATGCATGTTTTCATAAATGTGATATTTGAAAGGTTCATAATTTGTGTAATTGCACTTTTTAAATTTGGAAAGCTATTATTTCTACGCATGTCAATTGCCAACCACATGTAAGATTTTCTTCCTCCCACCATCTAATGACAGTTTATGGTTTGCTAATCATTGTACACACCATTGACTAGTGTACCTGCTGTTCAACAATATTTTTTTATTTTTAATTAATGTGTCAGTCTTTCTTTTTTAATGTAAACACTTTATTGGCCTTTTAACTGCTCATGCTTCTGCTGCTGTATCTCATAGGAAGAACTGCGTCCCTTTTTCTCTCTGCCAAAGGTTATGGATGGACTCTTTAACCTTGCAAAATCACTTTTTGGCATTGAAATTGAGCCAGCTGATGGTCTAGCTCCGGTAAACTAGATACCCTTCTGTTAAGATTCGATTCTTGTATGAGGAGCATCTATTTTAAACTTCCTAACACAAGTATTCTTATTCAGGTCTGGAATAATGATGTCAGGTTCTTCTGTGTTAAGGATTCTTCTGGTAGTCCAATTGCGTATTTTTATTTTGATCCTTATAGTCGTCCTGCTGAAAAAAGGCAAGGTGCATGGATGAATGAAGTCTTTGCTCGTAGTCGTGTATTATCGCGTGATGGCACCTCAGCAAGATTGCCTGTTGCTCACATGGTGTGCAATCAAACTCCTCCAGTAGGAAACAAGCCAAGTCTAATGACATTCCGTGAGGTAACCTCAATTTTACATGATGTATTTGTCTATTTTATAATTTTTGCTATGATCATTATCTGTTAAGACAAAAGAGTTTCCTAGGCTATTTAAGCTGAATAACACTATTTTTTTTTTTTTTTGCTCAGCAAAAGTAGGAATATATTATAGATGAGTACCAGAGGTACTAAAGTACATATAGAGGATAGGTATACAGCAGATTCAAAACACTAAGAATCTGACTGAACCCATAGAGGAAATATACATGCCCTGCAAAGCTATTTGAAACTGCTACAAATATCATCACTCCCTAATTTTAGAAAGCTGCTTTGAGGTGGGAGGACCAGTAGCTAAAGTGCATTGTGAAACCCTGCTGAATAACACTATATCTTGATCACACTGCAATCAAAATATTCATAAATTAATGTGCAATGAAAAACAGAATAGTTCAGGTAGGGTTGGGTTGGGTTATCATGTTGCTCATATTTAATTTTTCATAAAAAAAAAATATTAAAATTTTGGCCTGATAAAATATCAACTGATATAATACGTTACTCACTAGAATTAGCCTAATTTGTGCACTTATCTATAAATTCATTATGGTTTACACTATCTTTTTCTCAGGTTGAGACTGTTTTCCATGAATTTGGTCATGCTCTTCAACATATGCTTACTAAGCAAGATGAGGGTCTGGTTGCTGGTATTAGAGGGATAGAGTGGGATGCTGTTGAGTTACCTTCTCAGTTCATGGAAAACTGGTGTTACCATAGGTAAGTAAATATTTCTACTTGTCTTACTTTGTTGTTATTTTCATCCTTCCTCTTGTCATAACCTGAGTGAAGAAAGAACCTTGTATGTTATTCCCCACCATATATTTTATTATATGCTATGCTTGATCCTCTTTTTGATCAATGTCTTCTGAATAACTTTTGCCTTATGTTTTGGAAAATTGATTCTTTCCAACTATCCATTGTGTCAGCATTGCTTGTTCTTGCTTTTATATTCAACATTTCAACTTCTTTCTATTGCACCTTTATGGGGTACTTGGGCATTCTTAGGCTTGTTTGTTGAGTGACCTAATCCCTTTTAACTGCTAATATTAGGTGGTGAGTTTCATATCAGTATCTTCTGTTCGTAAAGTAACATTATGGTTTTTTAACCAGAGCATTATGTATGTTGTATTTACGGCATTTTTTTTTGTTACCATAGAGAAACTTTAATGGGCATTGCAAAGCATTTTGAAACTGGGGAGAGTCTCCCTGAAGAAGTATATTTGAAGCTTGTTGCTGCTAGGACATTTCGAGCTGGCTCTCTTAGTCTTCGACAGGTCAGTATGAATGTTTTGGTTGGCTATTCCTTTCTGGATTTTATTTGAAAGTTGCATATGTTACTCTCATTAACTTATCAAATTTATGTTCTTGTCTGGTTCACCATGGCATCTTTTGGGTTTAGTACTATCAAAGCAGAACTACTTCAATTCAAGTTCAGAACTTTATTACGTGATAACTAGTTTGTCCACTTGGGTTTGGTAGTCTAAAGAAACAGTCTGAGATAGGGGATCTCCCATCCCTTATTCCATATTCTATCAGTTTTAGATACATACAGTGTGTCAGCCTCCCCCCCCCCCCCCCCACACAAAAAAAAAGAAAAAAAATGTATAATCTGCAACAGTTACACTTTGTTACCCCAAATAATTTCTTTCTGTAGTTGTTTGTTTCTAAAGGATGGAATAAAATTCATTTATAATTGCATTTCTTCGTTGAGGTATTTTCTTGGGTTCTGTTATTCTTAAGTGAGCTATGAACTAATTTGTCTGTAAGGCTTCAATCTAATGTTAATTGTTCGTAGTTTTTAATGCTGATTCTGACCTTTCTTTCTTGTATTATGTTATGTTTTTAAAATATCTATTTTTCCATGATGCCTTCTAATCTATGTCCATAAATATAATTTGCAGTTAAAATTCGCATCTGTAGATCTGGAACTTCATACAAAATATGTTCCAGGGGGACCTGAGTCGATCTATGATGTTGACCACAGAGTTTCTGAGAAAACCCAAGTGATTCCTCCATTACCAGAGGATAGGTTCCTTTGCAGCTTTAGCCATATATTTGCAGGTTTGCTGTGCCTCTTGTTTCTCTTTGTAATTATGCTAGTGTCTCAACAAAACTAAATTTATTTATTCTGGGTTTTGCATTTGTTAGGTGGATATGCGGCTGGATACTATAGTTACAAGGTACATTCTGCATTGCTTTAATGATGATTCACGTTTGTTGTGTCTTGAGGATCTTTTTTGGATGTTTCCACTTTTTTTTTTCTTTTATGATTGTGGTAGACTCCCCTTTCCTGTATAGAACTCTCCCTGTCCCACCAATGAGTGGAGAAAGAACTATTTATATCTTATGGTGAATGTGTCTGTTATGCAGTGGGCTGAGGTGCTGTCTGCTGATGCTTTCTCTGCATTTGAGGATGCTGGATTGGATAATGACAAGGTATATTTTTTTCTTTTTTTGGGGAGGTGGTGGGGTACTGTTTAGGGACTTGCCTTTGTGTTTAATGTTCAAAATCCCCTATTTTCCATGTTTACTGTTCCATATATTACCTATACTCTCTTAAGTGTAAACTACCATTTTGTTCCCTAAAAGACTGGTTTGACATCATTTGGTCCCTGAAGAAATTGGACCTAGTCCTCCTCTAAAGAAATTGACATCAATTTAATCCCAATGGACGTTTTAATGTTACTTCCCATGATTGGAGTACTAAGTTGATGTCACTTATCTTTCAAATCATCAAATGACCGAAGTGATGTCAATGGAATCTCAAAATGAATGTTTGCTCCTTTTTTAATTTGTTATTTATTAGACTAGTGGCACTGTTGTATGTATGCCATGTGTGTTGTAAATCACAATAATTTTGACATCATAATGAACAATCACATTTCAATAAAGTTACTACTGGTTAAATTAGTAGTGTTTATCCAACATTATTGTATGGGATATGCAATCAGAATTCGGTGAAATTAACTGAGTTTTGTTCAGTGTTTATCCTAGCTTGTTGTTTTACTCTCACTAGATATGCTTCCTATATACATATTTTTCTCCCTTCTGGCTTCTTTTTCCTTGGTTGGTAATGATCCTGCACACTCTAAATATTTCTTGTACAGTTAAGTATTTACTTCCTCCGATCCTCTTTATAAGAAACAAGTTTTAGTGTATTTTACACTAAAACTTGTTTCTTATTAAAAAAAAAAAGACAGTAGGTAGTATTATAATAATGAAACTGAGTGATGTCAGTTATCCTGGACCCATGTTTGGTTAGGTTGTTCTGCCTTGACCGGTTGTTACATGTTTGATATTTTGATCATTACGTCTTAATACGTACACAGGCTGTTAAAGAAACGGGGCGCAAGTTCCGGGAGACCATTCTTGCTCTTGGAGGTGGCAAGCCACCACTAGATGTAAGATACACTACATCACAACTTAATCTGTTTTGTCCACTTTTTTAATAAGACAAATTCAATATATGCATTCCTATGTTTACCTAATGTGTTGAACATGTAATGTTGCTGTGTGCAGGTTTTTGTGCAATTCCGTGGGAGAGAACCAACACCAGATGCATTGCTTAGGCACAATGGCCTATTACAAGTTGCAGCTTCGTGATAGATAGAGTTGGCCACTTTCATACATAGTTTTATGTCACGTTTTTAAACTTAATTTTACCATATTTAAATTTTGAAATTCGTTGTTCCGTGATAAACTTTTTAACATTTATTCTTTTATCACTTAAACCAACACTTTATCTACCCATTAAAAAAAAAACCAACACAATCGACGAGCCTAAAAGAATTAGTAGTTGCTAGATAATTGTGAAAGCTACATTCTAACAACTTGTATTCCTTTCCTTCACGTCTTGCGTAGTGGTGGATGGATGGGTGACTAGGTGGGTGGGCTATCCTACCAAGAAGAAACCTTTGTTTCAATTTAATGTTAAAGTATTACATTTGGTAGAAAAAATGGTGAAACAAAATGAAAATTAGCATTTATAACTATCCTTGCCCGTATTCAAGTTGATTGGAAAAAGAAAAAATAAATTACACGAGCGAGAGCAAGAATCAAATATAAGAAAAGAGTGACTTTACATTTTATTTCAGCAGGAATTATTATTGCTAAATGAATTTAAAAACTTTTCCTTATTTTTATTTTAAAAATTAAAACAAAAGTTAATATAAAGAAAAGTGTCATTATTATAATGGAAGGTGCACCTTCAATTGAAAGATGGGGTTAGGTTAGATTAGGATTATCTTCATTTCTCTCACTAGCTATCAAGTAAGTTGGTATTGCACCAGTGAAGTCAACCCCACGTACTCGAGTCTTCCATTGCTTTCCTTTTCGTAGGTGGGGTAAGCGAGTCACTACTACCATTATTCAACTCACTTTGTAACCTCCTGCCACCACATAAAGAAAAGAACAATATTTTTTACTGTCAAAAAGTAGAATCTTTCAATTAAATAACACACCAAAATGAATATCATAAAAATTATAGTTGACCTGTCAACTAATGAATATCATAAAAATCTTTTAAAGTCTTTATATTCAAAACTTAATTTCATGTTTAATTTGTATCATTGGGAATACAATGTAAACATATATAGTTAAAAAGATTATTTTTATAAAAAATAATTTGGAAATAATATTTAAAGTAATTTATAAGTATCATCAAATGCGTGTCTCAATCACATGGATTAACTAATTGACGTTATTATAGTTTAATAAAAAGATTTGGTTGAGTCATATTATACAACTTTAAATATTTAAAAGAATAACTTTATTATTTATAATAATTCTACTATATTAGACTCGACATAATTATCTTCGGTGATGATATATTCAGATAAGAGTGTAAATTACATTTGTCAAAATTAAACTCAGAAAATATATATTCAGTGAAGAGAAAGAGAGGTGTGGGAAGTAAACTGTGCATTCTAATCTGCAGAGTGCATCAGCATTGGATCTGGAAACGCGTGGAAGAAGAAGAAATGGCTCGCGCAGGAGGGATAACAAACGCAGTGAACGTGGGAATCGCAGTGCAAGCCGATTGGGAGAACCGCGAATTCATCTCTCACATTTCTCTCAACGTTCGTCGCCTCTTCGACTTCCTCGTCCAATTCGGTACACACGCATTTCCTTTTCCCACTCTGCAGAACGACCCATCCCGGTGTCGTTTTATCTATCCATGAAGCAACACCACCACTTTGTCCTTCACATAATTGGGTATCCCTGAGTGCTGGAGCACACTGAATCACGCCGAAAGCACCTCAAAGTTTGAATTTTTATTCTGCCCCGTTGACATTTAATGCGTGTTTTTTCAGAGGCTACGACGAAGAGCAAGTTGGCGTCTTTAAATGAGAAGCTGGATGTGTTGGAGCGGAGATTGGAGCTGCTTGAAGTTCAAGTGGGCAATGCTTCGGCCAACCCTTCTCTTTTTGCCACATGATTTTTGTGTTGTAAGCACTCTCCACCTATAATGTAAAATCTAAATGGAATTCTTTATATGTAAGTCGTTTATAAAGCAAAAGTGAAGTGTTTGATTAGTGTCATGCTTTGTTTTGTAACTCTAGCACTTGGTTTTGCAATTTATTGGGTGATGTATAGTTAAGTGCATTGCTTTATTTTCAACTTTGGAGAAACGAAATCCTATGGCTCATAAGCACGGGTTGTTGCAATTCTCAGATTTTTACACTGTTTGCCGTGTGTAAATGCCTTTTAACTTAGTCCCTTGATCCCTTCAATGCAGTCATGTGTTTTCACTTGTGCTGTGAGCTTACATATTCGCCGTTCTTGTGCCGCCCTCTCTGTTCTCATTTGTGACATACTTTCATGACAGACTCAATCACTTGAGGTCTGGGAAATCACTCATCTCAGACTCTTAGTTGTAGTAATGGAAAGAATACATCAATTGATTTAGAGTATTATTTTACCTTCCATTTTCTAGGGAAAAGGAAGCTCAGTTGGCAGAATATGGAATTCTTCCTCTAGATAGAAATGGATAATATCGGTTTCCTTAGTTTGACATTTTCCATATACAGCTTAAGGAATGTTATTACTATCCCTAACATATTTTTCTCACATTCTTAACAACATTCTTTTTGAGCCATTGGACGACAACTGGGCCTCACTTATTTTTCTTCTGAGTGACTCGCATTATTTCTGCTCAATCTCACTTCCCCTACATAATCTCTTCTCTCCCTCCTTTTGTTTTGTTTGTTCTCATTCTAGTTCTAATATGAGTGTTCTTAAGGAAACATAATTCAACATGTAAGAAACAGCATAGTTTATGAAGTTGATCATGCAAAAGTGTCGGTGATTAGTTGTTCAATATGATTGTGTAGGTCAATTTTTTCCTTGGAGGGGAAAATTATTGTGACTTTACTGTAACTAAGGAACTCAAGCTTGCATTTTAAAATTGGAAATGAATTCTTGCGCAAACTTTTAGTATTTCTGCTGCATAACATGGCAAGGGGAGGAAGAAGAGTGTGCAAACTGGCTCTATGTTATCACTAATAATTATCTGTCAAATTTAGAAGAGGAAAAAATAAAATTTTCCCCCCCCCCCCCCCCCCCCCCCCCCCCCCTTTTGTCAGAAACTGAAAGGAAAAACTTTGATTAAATCAGGTGCCACTGACAATGTCTTTTGCCGTACATTATCCCACCCCATTCAATCCAGCACTAGGACGTTTGTCCAAATATGATTTATTTGGTCTATAAGGACATTTTGAAGTTATCTATTAAAAATGAGAAATTTGACTACTACACGTTTTCTATAACTTTTTCTTCGATTGGGAGAAAGAGAAGGAGATAGGGTGAGATAAGATAGTAATGCCATAAAGAATATTGAAAAAAATAAGTTGTAAAAGCATGTTATATAAATATATCGTAATAAGGATATAATAACTCGTTAAAAACTATGCAATCTAATAGAGACAATCATGTGTTCAGTACCCATCAAAGAAATAGGTGCCTCAGGGACGCGATCAACTCAAAGAAAGAGGATGATTGGTTTCCAATGAAATTGTTTTCTCTAAGTATCTGTTTTAATAATGTTGTTTCACAAAATACTATAAAACCTTTCTTTCCCCTCCGTGCCATTTTAGAGTTGGAACAACCCAAAACTTGAAAAATTCGTTAAGATTTAAGTTTTTTGAATGCCCTTTCTGCTCAACACATTCCTCGTCAAGAAACCGTTGATCTAGGAAGATCCTTATGCACAACGATTGTAATTTTATCTCTAGTATTTCAATCGTGATTCTACAATAATAATAAAGAAAATGCAAGTCACCATCATTTATGTTGACTTATTTCCACCCAAACAAAAAGAGATAAAGGAACTCTTAATAATTGTTAGGCTGGACTTAGAATATTCCTTACAAACTTAGGTGTTCGTCCTGCTTTATGGAATTAGTCAAGTCCAACCAATGTATCTATAGCTTTGTAGAATGCACGGTTGAACTGTCTTAAGATTAAATCACAATCTGGTTTACGCAAACTTTACCAGTCAAGTTTGGACTTGGCAAACGATATGGCCTTTTGCATTTGACCCAATTTATTACTCATAAAAATGAGGCTAAGCAAGAGAGATTAGTTTCAAGAGGCATAGAGTGGATGAAAGTACAATCACAAAAACGAGTAGTATTCTCTCCTTTACTATTTGATATGTATTATGACTAAAGCTGTTAAGAAAAACGAATGAAAAGAATTCCATTTTCACCCATTTACTATCTTGGCTGTGGGTGGGACAAGGCTTGGGTTGTGATGGTTGATTCTGCTGTTGATGAAGTTGAGGGCAGCACCCTTTTCTCTATGACAATAGAGTAGCGGTTGGATCCTCCAAGGCTGTCTATTGACTTCATGTATTCTGATGCATTGTTTTCTATGATGAGAGCATCCTCTAACTCCCGGACAATGTCAACCATGTTTGGTCTATATGCTGAGAAGGGTTCAAGACATTGCAGGGCTACTTCCACTACTCTCCACATTGCCTCTGCATGGTATCCTCCCTTGATGCCAGGATCCACAATTTCATCCATCTTTGATACTCTAATGTATGGCTTAGCCTGCAATGCAAGCAAAGTTATTTCTTAGTGACATCAACAAAATGTGATTTAGTACAATCCAGTAAAATACAAAATTTCAGGCATGGACCATACCCATTCAACCAAGCTCCACTCGTTCCGTGGCCTCTTTATGTCGAGAGGTTCCCTGCCGCTCACAATTTCAAGTAAAACCACGCCAAAGCTGAAAACATCACTCTTCTCAGACAATTGCTGGGTTTTGTAGTACCTGCACAGGGATAAATTTCAGCTATTTTGAAAGTTGTTCAGGTCATAGTTACAAGCTGTAACACAGGAAACATATAGGAGTAGGATAGGAGTGTTAGATTCTTATCCCTTGTAATTTGTAGTTACTGATATATATGGAGCAGTCTAGCTTCTGTTTGTTTATGAATAAATATACACATCATAAAGGAAATATAATCAGAAATATTTCATCAATCTCTCTATGATTGACAGTGCCTCCATGACACAAACAATGTAGTAAAAGTCTGGGCAATCATTTTGCATATGATTTTTTTGTTTTTTAGGGTTTTTCAAATTTGAAGATGATTAATTGATTCCTAGAAACCTTTATGTGGGAAGTGTAATAATCTTTTGCTCAAAGGGGAGTAAAGCAGTATGAGAAGCTCTGGTAAAGACATGATCCAAGATGTTCACTTACTCAGGATCCAGGTACCCTGCAGTTCCTCTTACTTCAAGGGAAACATTACTGTCTCCTTCCTGAGGAGCATATTTTGAGAAACCAAAATCGGCAACCTTAGCACACATGCTATGATCTAGAAGTATATTGCTTGATTTCACGTCCCTGTGTATTACTGAACGTCCTGGAAATGTATGAAGATATGCCAAACCTGCTTAATCATAAAATTTGTTAACATTCTATCTTCTGCAACATGTTATAGATGAAAATTGTAATGAAGACAGTTAGGTCAGCAAATAAGTTAAGCTTGTGAAGAAAATTAAGCATGCATCATGCCATGTTTCGGTTTTTAACCAAGTAGATCCATGATGAACCAATAAAATCATTTTCAGAAATTGGGTCTGAAAGTTTAACCTCAGCACTCAACAGTGTCAATAACACCAAAAAATTATTAAAACAAAAATTAAGAAATTGCTTGAAGGAAATTGAAGCGGTAATAGTTGAAGAGTGTGTTCAAAGTGTTGTCATTGGGCCTGAAAGTACTATTATGAAGTGCATGTGATTTATCATATTCTTCCAGTATTCCCCCTCAAATATCTCCATCTGAAACACTATAAACTATATAGAAACCAATATGATTTTCCCCATCATTGTCAATCAGTTAATCCTCATCACTTTTCATATGATTTTCTCAAGTTTTTAATTCATTAGAGAAATCGATGTGCCTCTTATTTTATTCTCCTTCCTGATAGGATTCAAGATTATGTGTTGATTAGGTAAATTTGCTGCAGCTTAGTAAAAATAAAAGCACCATATTACTTGCCTCGTGCCGCACCAAGAGCAATAGACAGTCTAGTTGGCCAGTCTAATATTTTTCTCTTTGCAGGTTCCCCTGTTGTAAAGTTGAATTTTAGAATTAATGGGTACCAAAACAAATAAGCTGAAAGGATTTTGGAATGTTTACCATAGAGTCTATCTTGCAAAGAACCATTGGACATGAAAGGATACATGAGAATTTGTTGATCATTTTCGTTACAGTAACCAAGAAGAGGCACCAGGTTCTCATGCTGTATTGCAGAAAGTAGGTTTAGCTGCAAGATACATCACAGACTGGTCAGATGGTGTGAGGTGGAAAAGTAGGCAATTGTTAAAAATTTCAATGAAGAGGGGTTGGGGTGTGTAAGAGCCTGGAATGTAGTGACAAAAGGAGAGTATCTTATATTCTTCTTTAGCATTTGCCGGGATGCAAACATCAGCTTTTGAATTACTCTTGCAGCCTAAATTTTTTTAATTAGGAGCATTTCATGGGAACTTTTGAATATAAGATATTCTCCTTTTGTCACTAATTAAATAACTGTTGCTGCCTAAATTTTTTAGAAAGGAACATTTCATGGGAACTTAGATAATCTAATAAACTAAAAATGTCTATTGTATTTGTACCTCATTATCAAATTCTCGAGTTCCCTGAGTTGATGTGGCTGACCGGACTTTCACTGCCACTTCTTGACCGTCGTTTAGAGTGCCACGGTAAACAGAACCAAATCCTCCTTCTCCAATCAAAGTTTTGTACCTTTCTGTGGCCACCTCTATATCTTCCAAAGTGAATGTTTGAATTGATACAGACTTTATTAAGAAATCATCTTTGCTTGGCAAAGAGAATATTACATCTGCATGTTTTTGTAGAAAATTATGTCATATATTCAGTTTAGATTGAACAAAACCTACATGACACATTGACAGCACTGACATCCTTGAAGTTCTTGTCACTAGTTGTTCAAAGTGCTCAGGTGTCATTTATGCATAAATTTGCACAAGATATGTTAATTTTCTATAGATTTTCCCCTTCATTACTTTCTTAATTATACACAATATTATGAGTGAGTTCCTGACTGAAATGCTAGCTTAACCCTAAATTTGCTCTAGTTATGTGCATGGATTACAAGCGAATCAATAGAAGAAAAATGGAATTGATGTTGGGAACAGAGGCTATGGTGATATAAAATAGTGAAGGATAATGCAATTTAAAGATGTATGGCTCCTTCAATTTTTCTGCAGAACCGCAGACGCTCATTCATATTTTATCTTGCATGTTTTTTGAAGCCAATAGAAGTTAAAAACTAATTCAATATGCATGTAAAACCATGTACTATAATAAAGATGATAACCTTCAAGACTATTGATCTTAATATCTTATGATCTGAGATTGTATATAAAGAATGAAGTGATTATATTTTTGTTTGTTAATTTTAAAAGAAAATATATTGTTTTAGAATGCAGAGACACATATCAAGGACTAGAGAAGACAAAATGCCTACTTGTTTCCATTAAGTAGTTCTTTCCACCAAATCCTTCCCATGGAATCAACTTTTGTCTATAGCGGCAAACAAAAATGATTCCAACGGCCAAAGTAATCAAAAGTGATCCACATGTAATAGCACCAATGACGAATACTTGTCCAAATCTAGGTTCTTTTCCTTTGCATCTTCCATAGCTGAAATATTAATGTTAATAAAATATCAAATTGTGCTTTAAAACTTTTGTTGTTTCATTTCAGAGAGAGTATCATACTCAGTATTGATTGGTGAACTGTTCAAATTTGCTGGATCCTCTTTGCTCATGCGTTTGTTGCAGCCAAAATACCTATAAATGAATAGAATACAAGCTAAATTTGTAGAAAGTACATTAAAAAATAAATAATTAAAAGTGGCTTCCTGGTATAGATGAAGTAGAATGCAAACATATAAATACTTACAACGATTTTAGATGTGGCAGTGAGACGATTGATTCTGGAAGTGATCCCATAAGATCATTGTAGCTCAAATCTCTGCTCGTTAAATTTAAATCAATCAACAGAAGGAAGGAAGAAATAAGAGCAATATATATAACATGATAATGTTAAATCATATCTTTCCAAATATTATTCCTACAGACACTGCCCACTGAGGCATATCTGCACCTACTAAAGTATCATAAGAAATAAAGGTTAGAATGCACATGAATATTATAGATAATGCTTAAAGCATTGATATTTTATACCTCTTGTTACTGAAGTGATGCTATAAAGTTAGTTATGCATAGGATGAATGTTAGAGCATCATCAAATCAGAAGGATTTTTGAATTGAGTGCTAGCTCTAATCCAATTATGTCCATATGTGTATAGGATGCTCAATCCATGTAAAACTACACAATTATGTTTCCTCGCTGCTTCAAGGAGAATGTAGTCTAGGAACCAAACTTGTTTATTAAATCATGTTATTTGTTGCCATCTGTCTAAATCAAATTTCAGGTAAATGCTGGTTGAGCTATCTAACAGTGATGCTTACACACAATTCCATTAAGTAATTAAGTTGCATGGTTCTGTTTATTGTTTATGATAACATTAACCAGTATAATAAAAGTACTATAATTCATACTGTGTCATCCATAGTCATAGCTAAACATTAGAAGGGATAATTACATTGATATCAACAGGGAGGACAGTGGAAACGAGGGGATATAACCATTGAAATCGTTGTGGCTCAGGTTTCTGCACATAACCAAATAATTACATCAAGTCATAAAACAGACTGTCCCAGTTTATCCACCAAAAATAAATGCAGAACCATTTGAACAAGAGCTTTGAAGGCAATACAGTAGTTTTAAGTTGGTCATCTCAGTGATACTGGAAGGAATTTGTCCTTTGAAATTTCGTGCAGACAGATCCCTGGAAAAAAATGTAGATTATAATAGACAGCTTATGAAAAGGGGAATAAGCACATAAAGAGAAGACTTGATTTATCTAAAGAACCTTCTTAGCTAGAGATATTGATTGGTTATTAAAGCATGTATGGAGGATGCATTAAAGCCATTATCTATTTCAGTCATTGACTAGGTATTCTCATAAACATAGTTGTGAGACTAAGGGCATGTTTAAGAAAGTGTTTATTGAAGGAAAAATCTGTCTTTTCTCCAAAAACTCTCATCTGAGAGAGTTGTTGAATCCCTAGGCTTGAAATCACTGGCATTGTGGGTAAAATTCACCTGGGGTCACATTTCATTTCTAGCATGAAAATCAATGTTGGGTCATTAAAGCCATAATCTTAGTTGATATACTTGTGGCAGTATTTTAACAAGGATTGAAGGACTTACAGCTTAGTGATAACAGACGAACCATTTGAACCGTCACATGTTATTCCTTGCCAGGGGAAAAAACAAGGGTCTCCAGTCCAACTCTCTAGTGCTTTATTGTCTTGGTTTTGCAACAGCAATTCTTCTCTAATCTTCTGAATCCCTTCCACTAAAGAAGTAAAAATCGTTAGTGTAAGAGAGAGATTGAAGATTGGTTACAAATTAAAATTCATCCTTACTGCAAATTTAAGTGCAGAAATGAATAAAAAGATGGAACGTAAAACAACTAAATGTGACAACCCCACCCAGACAAAGGAGGAAAACAAAAACAGACAGACTTACCATCCTTTTGGTTGGTCTCTTCAATCCATGATCGCATCTGCAGGACCTCATAAGCATTCAAAAGGGGTCCAAACTCAGCTCCAGAGGCCTTGACCAAGGTTAGATTAAGTAATCCATTTGCTGAAACATTCAAGACAGTGTATGTGTAGTTGGACCCTCCAGCCAATATATCAAATCTCTCCTTTTTAATCTCACCATTAACATAGATGTCAAACACCCTTTTGCCTGCTTTGACAGTGCTATTTAATTCTAGGAAGTAGAGAAATACACGATATTCATTATCCTCAATGTCAAGGCCACTGAGGACGAACTGTAATCGGTCAGGGTGGGTAACAGCTGTTTGGAGGACTTGTAGAGGTGGTGTCACATTGGATTTGAGGTCAAAATTGCTGACATTGGAAGACAATAGAAGAGCAGATAATGAACTTGAAGTTGCTTTCCAGATTCTATCACTTGGGTCGGTTGGGAACCTAAAATTTGGTAAATAGCCATATTATAAGACCTTTGTGTACATGTACATAGTCCATGGCATCAGAGAAGCAAAACAAAGTTAATAGACCAAACACTAAGCACAATTCACTTCAAAGAGAAACTAAGGATACACCTCATTGACATCCTTTTTGCAGTTTGCACCATTTATGATATCCAGAACAAAGTGGCAACAGTAATTCTTGTAAGTCACATTATAATGGATTGAGTGATATATACACGAATCCTGGCTTTTTGTTTCTTTGTTTGTTGTTATTTTAATTCAGATAAAAAAAACTTCGTATCCCATTGCCCACAGGCTCTTCGCTATGCGAAGGTATGGGGGAGGGATATTGTACGCAGCCTTACCCTTGCATATGCAAAGAGGCTGTTTCCGGATTCGAACCCATGACCAACAAGTTACCAAGGCACAACTTTACCATGCATTTTACAGTTCTTTCTTTTAGGCAAAGCATAGGTTATCTCATGCTTTTGTAGGTAGGATTCAAGCATCATGCTGCTCAAATTGATTCTGTCTAAAACATGCCGAAGCGAGAATAACACAAATTGCAATTATATATCCCCTAAATATATTTTTTATCAGCAAATGTTAGTTATTAGTTTGTTAGTCCCTAAGCCTAGTATGTTGATGTTATATTTAACATCTATTCTATGTATGAATATGATGCTTCCATAAAAAAACATAAAGTGATAGTCCCTAAGCCTTGTAGATTTCTAGGAGATACACTTTTTTGACAAATGGAGGTGGAGTTTACCTCAAAAGAAGTATATCGCATACCTTATTTCATCTTTTGTGCCCCAAAAACTATTTCTGCTTATCAGTTTTAAAACACTGGCAGGCAAATCATGTAGATACTCTTCAGGCAATGGCCTTAATTCAAGTTGAGAAATAAAGGGATCCACCTCCCCCTTCACTAAGCAGAAGTCTATGTAGTCTTTGGTAGCTCTGAAAATTCCCTCAATTTCCAAGTCCTGGAGCCCGGATGATCTCACTGCACCTAACTGTGTTACCCCAATTG
Organism: Glycine max; assembly: GCF_000004515.6. Lineage (NCBI taxonomy): Eukaryota > Viridiplantae > Streptophyta > Magnoliopsida > Fabales > Fabaceae > Glycine > Glycine max. Next base: position 2,008,653 of record NC_016088.4, on the reverse strand, counting down.
AGACATTAAAGGAAGAATTTACACCGTTGAATGGAAATGTGCCCCTTATCAGATATACTTTATTCTTAATTGTTGGCAAGTTGTAACATCTCTTTCCTTCATCTACAAAAAACAGTCGAACTTTTTCATTTAACACATCTTTAGTTCTTCTGCAACTTCCTTTATCAGGGAACCATCTGTAATCTGTTGTGTAATTTAAGGTGGTTTGGGGATCTGTGTAGTTTGAATCAGCACAGCATGCTATGTTTTCAAAGCCTACATAATAAATTAGACAGATTATATTTATTTTGTAAAAATGGATTGGGCAACATCAAAAAAGAGAAAGTGTGAAATGGTTTTAAGATTCTCAGTATTGACAGTATGAAACTAACAAATTCTATTTCCACATCCTCACAAAGAAGTTTCTTTCTTTCCCCCATTTTAACTATGATCATCAGTAGACCTTGGGTTCATATTAAAAAATTTCACTATAATTATTGGAAAATAAATCTAGTATAGACATAGTGATCTAAAAGTATTATAGTATTAAGTTACTAACCTTCAGTTGCAGAGCCAGAAGCCGATCTGATAAATATAAGCAGACAAAAAACACATGCCACAACCAGTCTTAATATCCAAATATCTGGTAACTCCATCATAATCTGAAAGAGAGGTTACCCCATTGGGCTGTAAAACTTGAATCATGCCAACTAACACTTCATCTTCCACCTAGTTCCAGAAAATTTTTTCTGAATTCCATTTCTTTCTCTGCCTTGATCTCCAACACTATTGAGTTTCCCTATAACTCTGATTATGGGGAAAAATGAAAGAAAGCTTGGTCAACCTTATAATTTTGAGAACCTGTCCCTTGTGGAAGAATTTGAAACCATTTTGCAAAAGTGCTGAATTGGATGGAGCGTTAGAAGAACAAATATTCTTGAGAAATAGGGGTTTGACTTCAAGCCTGGAAACTGCAGGAGGTAGTAGCTAGGAAAGAGATGGAAGACGAGTAAGGAAATTGAATTAGTATAAATCCATTTTTAATTATTTCTTTTATGGTTTATATGTTATTGATGTTAAGCATTATTTTTCATGGTGTGGTGGTGGTGGTTGCTTGATTGTGTGTATTTAATATTGATATGATTTATAATAATTGGACAGACTAGTACTTCGTCTTCTTCTGCCTTCCTCCCTCTCTCATTTGAAACCATGGATGCTACATGATCAAAATAATGAGTGGTATATTGGAATAAATTTGAACTTTTCAGGTATACATACGTAGCAATAGTTAGTGACGTATCGTTGAAGATATTTATTATATATTTGTAAACTTAGCTTTCCAATAATGTTGACCTATGCATTTTTATACTAATGGTTATGAGCATTATTGTGAGAGTCTCATGTTTCTGATTTCACTTTATGTAGGTAATGAAGTTATAGGGGGGAAATTCAAACAAAAAATAACTAAAAATAAAGGAATTGTGAAGAGTTTCAAAGCAGACACTGTTCAATCTCATGCCTAGCACTGTCAACACACCAATTATTCCTTTTCATATTTTGTATAATATTTTGCTTAGATAAAATTTTGAAACCAAGTATTAAGAGGAAGTGGCTCAAGGAAACCCCAAAAGAGCAGGTAACCCCTTCACATACTTGAAGTACTAGCCTAACTGTTCAGCGTGAACAGACTGAAAATACTTCACAAATTAAATTAGCATCCATCTATCAAAATTTTGCACAATTTCTGGTAAATAAAATTGTTTACCTAATCTCTTATATAGCTTAATAGTTATTTAAAAAAAAAAAAAAAAAGAACACTCCAAAAGGAATAGAAAGCAGACTCCATACTACAGCCTATTCATTATTCCTTAATCATCAACATAATTTTCAATAATTATTTGTGGAAATAAAATGTGATGAGGATCCACTCCCATTTGTGTTTGAGGTTGTTGGATATATATATATATATATATATATATATATATATCCAACATAATATTATCATGATTAAACTTCTTGTGATGTGCAAGGGATCAAATCAGGTGGTTATGCGGTAGGATACCTGAAGGTAAATTAGAATGTAGATATGAGTATTTTTTTAAAGTTTTTTTTAGCTTACTAGTCTCACTCATAGTTGAAGTTATTCTTCCTCTTCTCCAAGTTGAGTACATGTTTGGGAGTGTGTTGCATTAGTAAATTTTCACATTCAATATCTACGTTCAAGGAGAAGCAATATATCTTAGCTTTTTGATTTCTCACATTTTTATCCACGTTTAATGTGTTTGGAAACTTATTGAAAATGAAAGAATCAAACGAGATGTGGAAGTAATAGTTATTAATTCTGAAAATCATATCAAAAACATAAAAATTATATCTAAAATGTGAAACCAAACACAAGTGATAAAGTTCTAATGAATAACTAAACACAGGGTGAATGTAGCAGGTTCAGTACGTTACGTGTAATATGGGCAGGGGTATATCTATAGTCTTGTAAATATATAAAAGAATAGAAAATGGTTGAAAACAATGTCCTCGGGCTGTAAGGATTGGAGTGGCTATCACGTTGAGGAAACCGAGTGCCATATTTAATATATTGGAAATGATAATTGATATATGAAATTCGTTTGTACTTCATAAGTTATTTTAAGGAATTCAAAATAGATTATTTTTTATTAAAAATCACAATAAATATATACTAGTATTAATAAAAAAAATTAATGAAAACTTTATGTACATATTTTATTCATTAAGGCACTAATTAGCATTTTTCAATAGGTTACACCCGTTAATTATCTGGTACTGACCAATTCCTTTTTCTACTAATTAAAAAAATTACAACAACCATAGGCTGTTAAAATTTATAACTCAGTTTAGTAAATGCGTTTTTCCTATTCTAGTAATTTTTTTTATGATGTTGTTGGTATAGAGTATTCATAGATTTTGTTAATGACTAATATTTGTTAAAAAATCTGCCTAGATATCTTTAGTGGAATTTTTTTTTTCTTTCAATCACATTTTTTCATCTACAAAATTCCTACCTGAAATCTTATTTAAGAAAATCGAGTCTAGTATCACTCGCATCAACAACTGTCGTTAATTTTATGTGTCTAATTTGATGCTCTATTTCGGTAATCTCATTCTTTCTAATTTTATCTATCCAGGCCTAAAAATCCAGATTATTGGAAGGATTGTAGATACAGAAAGGATAGAATGTTTTTTTGGTCTGATTCTCTTCTTTTGGTTTGAAGAAAGGATAGATGTTGATATGCCTGACATAACATTTTGGTTGGTCAAGCCCATAGCATGCGTTCAAGCATATCTGTTTATACAAATATAAATTTGTTCTTAGTGTCAAAGAAAAAAAAATTGTGTTACCTATATGGTATTAGTCAGAGTAACAAGTTGCATAGAAAATATTATATATATTGCCGGTAATTTCAAAGCTGGTTAAAGGATTCAACAATCTATTGAAGATTAATGTTTTAAGTCACAAAAGTTTGATGCAGTCGTCATCATGCCTACTAACTACATCAGGCTAGCAAAGTTATGATTATGATTAATTAAGCTTGACACTCATCAAAATTGGTAATTTCAAATAATTTCAATCAATCTATATAGAGAGATAGAGAGTGTTGGAAATAATTTTTTTAGATGAGTAAGTGCTAGAAAGAGTGTTCCTAATTAACATTTATACTAAGCATAAATATCTTAAATTTATGCTTTATTTAGAAATCTTAGGATCTGTAAAGGAGAAAAGATAATTTTAGAAGTATTTACATGTTTCATGCTAAAAAAAACTTCGTTTCAAAATATTTAAAGAATTTTGAAATTTGAATCTCATAATACAGAATGAAAAATACTTAATAAAGATCTAGAACTAGAATTTAGGAATCTCTTTATTGGGACTTTGGAGGGTGCTCCTGTCACCAAGCTCAAGGAGGTCACCAGCCATTACCATATCGATAAAGAGGATGAGACTCTTGCTACCCTAAATGTTTCAGATCAATTGCTTATGACTGTATGAATTTGTTAGCGAAAACAGACGTTGGTTAAATCCTATTTAATGAGATGGGTTAATTAATTAAGTCTTCAGTTTCTTTTCTTTTTTTTAAATTCTGCTTTTAGTTCTTAAAGAAATGACTAATTAGTTACTCAATTTTTTACATTAAGATTTTTAGTTTCTAATTAAATAAAAATTTGACCGATCAAGATTATTAAATATTTTCAAAAAAAATTCTTAGCTTATAAATAAAAGTTTAAATTCATTATTTTTATTTATTTAATAAGTATAAGAGACTAAAAATGAAACTTTTTTTAAAGGTTTAGAAACATTAACCAGTCAACTTTTATTGAGGAACTAAAAGTTGAATTTGAAAAAAAACAATAAACAAAAAAGACTTAGTTAAACCTACTCGAATGGAAGGAGTTTGTTTATGGAAGATTCTAGAGATATAAGATTGAAGTTACCTAAGCACATATTGAGAAAGTTTGCAATCCCTGACTCTAATTTCATTAAAAAAATCATTTAAAATAAACAAAATTAAAATAATGAATATTAAATCAATGGAAATCAATTTTGTGATGTTTTGAGTTAACTTATATTTTTAAGTGCTAATGATCCATGATGACATATATTAAATCATCTTGGAAAAACTCTTATTAAGTTAACAATTTCGGTTTCTTTTATCAGTTTTTACTTTATTAATTTTTATTAATAGAAGAATCTACACTTTCTTTTTCTCTTTCATCTTTTCAATCATCAAGTCAATTTCATAATTTTTTAATCTTTTCGGTATAACTAAAGGTTTTCCCCATTGTGTATACACATACATTTTGGCTTAAGTTTTTAAATATCATTCCATAATGATGAAGTCAAGTTGGCTTGCCTATACCCGACAAAGAGAATTTGATACTTCCAATGGATTTACTAGCATATTTCTGTATTTAGCTTTGTCTGCTAATAATACATATGGCCAAAACATTTATCATAGGCCAAACTTGACATCTAAAAAAAATAAAATCGTCGAAGAGGCACTTGGCATGCACTTGGCACGATATCTGGTAGAAGACCTTTCTCATATATAAGGAAATATTTTATCATAATCACTCCTCAACCAAAATAATGATTATAAAATAGAAAACATTGTTTGTAAAAAAAAAAATTCGATTAATCTCTTATAAGTCAATCTAATTGGAATTATATATCTACTCAACATTGACACCAAAAAAAAATATCTACTTGATCAACATTAATTTTTTTTGTATTACGTCACAGGGAAATCCCAAGATTATGAAATTGAATTAATATTCATAATCTTTGGAATTTTTTACAGTAGTGTTTTTTTTAACCAATAGTAAAAAATTGCCATAAATTGTGTACTACATACAGTTGGCCACTGCTCACTTCATCACATTTGTCAAAAATAAAATTGTGAGTCTAAATTTTTTTTATTCTTTTCTCTTATTTTCACTAACTAACAAATTCCAATTTTATATTTTTCATGTATTTTCTTCTCCTCCTTTCTTATTGCTCCTCCATTTCTTTTCTATAAACACACTCTTTATCTTAACTTGTTTTTCCTTCCTTAATTTTTTTCCTCCACCCGAATAACCCCATGGTGGAAGTTCATATTTATCTGTGGCTCGGATTACATAACAGACTTGAGGCGTGACGAAAATTTTATATACATGAAGGTATATAATATTTCATCTGTACTAAATCTTGTATTTTAAAAAAATATTAAAAAATGATATTAATTATTTTTTCATTAATATTTCTAATAAATTTCATTTTAATTTTTTAATGACTCTAATATTATTCTTTTTCATCTATTTTTTTAAATTTTCATTTTAATTTTTTAATGATTCTAATATTATTCTTTTTCATCTATTTAATAAATTTAATTTTATAAAATTATTATTATTATTCATTAATTTTTCTTAATTTGTGTAAAAAAAACTTAAAATGACGCTTAAAACAACACTTATTTTAGAACGGGTGGTGGAATATGATTCACTAATTAGATCAAAAGTAAATTATACTTTAAAATACTGTTTTCTGAAAATCCAACTTAAGAGAGATTTTCAGCATTGGATATTAGGAAGTTCACAGATTGCCATAAACTCACACATTACAACACAATCACTGTTTTTCCATTGAATGAAGTCAGATCTTTATTAATAAGTTCTTTTTCCCTTTATTCTTTGCAAATAACAAATTCAATCACTGGAACTGTGATTTGTTGAAAGGCTTTTCTCTAGATCCTTGATTTACACTTTTAACACTAATAAGTGTATAGAAATTAAACTCGTAATTTATCAGGTAAAAAGTCCATCAAGTTTTATTATACAATTATAAAGCTTGATGCAAAATACAATACAATGAAGCAACATATTTAACAGCTCCTCCAGCGTAAAGCAATGTTTGCAGTGCAAAACAAATCAAATGGTTAACTAACTCACACTCTCCCTTAGATATACTATATATAGTTCACTACGACCTTTGGTTTTTTGATGCAAAACGAAGGACCAAGTAAAACAAAACCCTATATAGCACAGCCCAACCAAACATTGTAAGCACAATTGTCCTCTTCTTACGTTCATCAGTGTCAATATGTAGACTATTCAAGATATCTAAACCGGTAATCCGTGCACCATCAAGTTACCCAAACCCAAAGGTATCATTGGTCTGGTACTGGTTCATCAATAGCCCCTCATAAGGGTACGTCATGGTCGAAATTTTGTTCATCCAACGCCAATAATGGGGAATGTCGTTGCTGTTCAAGAAGTATCCACAGAACAAGAAGAACAAGGCAGTGAAGGCAATAACTACAGCATAACCCAAGATGTAGTTTGGAACCACTGAGCTCACAAACACAACAAATGAATTGGTTGAAAGAAGAGAAACGAAGAGAACAAGCAAGAAGTAAAGAAAAGGGCCTCTAAGTTTTAGGGCAAACCAAACAATGACGGCATAAGCAGTTGCTTGGAGAAGAATAAAGGGCATGTGAGTGATTAGGCCTGCAATGGTGTAAGTGGAAGCTCTATAGGCGTTGTGAGAGGTTTCCCTTATGAAGATGAACCTTTCTTGGATGAAGGCCGGGACGGCGTCGTTAGAGGAGAAGAAGAAAAGGCACACTGTGAAGATGAAGAAGCTGAGGCGGTTGGTGATTCCTTGCAAAGTTTCTTTTGGCTTGAAGAACATGGTGGCCATCATGATGCCCATGAAGGTGAGAACCATGAGTCTTGAAAGGAAGAGCTCAGGGGTGCGCCTTATGTTTATGAAGTTGCGACGCATAAGGATCCAAATCTCTCCTAGGTAGGAATTTGCAAACTTTGCTCCAAGGTGTTCCTGTGTGGCGTTTGAGGGAGCGAGGTAGTCCTTCTCATTCACTGTGTAGTCACTGCTACGGGGTGTTGGAGTGGCTTCGAGGATTTCACTCCAGTGTGCGTAGTATCCAGGTGAAGCATTGGTTCTGCGTTTCACACAAACACAAATGATTGATTAAGCATACCAAGAACATAACAAAATTTAGAACATAAATTAAACGCTTAATTAACAATTGGACTTCTATGAAAAATACTTCCTTCCTCTCAAAATAAAATAAAGTGTAAAATAAATGAAAAAAAATAATATTAATATTAAATTCAAAAATTAAAATAACATTTAGTAGAAACATAAATAAAAATAACAATTAATGTTACTTGAGATAATTCACCGACTTGTCTTGTTATTAATAAATCTCATAAGATAATTATCAATTACTTTCTCCAATTTCAAATATAAAAAGGAAAAAACATATTTTTTAAATATAAAAATTTAACTAATTTTATATTATTTAATATTATTATCTTTAAATATTCATCGTTTGATTGAAGTATTAGTTATAATAATTTATTTTATTTTTATATTAAATTTCGATGAGAAATAAGTTAATAAAAAAATTAATTAAAATTAATATAATTAATTAAGTTTTTAGTTAGCACAAATCATTTTTTTAATTTATATTTAAAACCGAAGGGACTATTCAATGAAAGTTGTCATGTAAACCAATGTTGAATAAATGCTCTAGTCATTTACCTCGCGGTATTCTGCAGCTTGTGATCATTCTTAAGCCGCGAAGGAGTGAATTTCAAAAACGCCGCACTATTCCCAGTGCTCCACGACATTGATGTGTTGTTGTTATGGGAACTTCTGAGACTGTGATCAAAACCATCAACGACCCTTCTACTCACTTGCGACGAGTAAGACAAGTCCTGAGAATTTTCCTCATACCTATGGCTAAGGTGCGAGGACGGAGCAACAGAAGACACAGAGTGTTGTTGTTGGCCAGACAAAGGAGGTGGCTTGACACCAGTGCGTGCGAACTCAGCAAGTGCCTCAACTCCAACCTCAGACTGATCATACTCTTGGATCACGTCAATGAGAAGCTCGATGGGGCTCTCTCCTTTGGGGATTTTGCGTGGCATGCGACTCAGGTGGAGTGCCACGTCCTGGGGTGAGCCTTGGAACATGAGTTGCCCTCTTGCGAGGATGATTAGGTGGTCGAGGAGGAGTTGGATTCTTGATGAGGGCTGGTGGATGGTGAGGATCACGGTGCTGCCGCCGCGAGCGATGTCGTGCACTTTCTCGATCACGCTGTGGGCGCTGGTGGAGTCTAGCCCTGAGGTTGGCTCGTCCAGGAAGAGGAGGGATGGGCCGTGGATGATGTCCACGCCGATTGAGACCCGCCGCCGCTCTCCGCCGGATATTCCTCTTGTACCTTCGTCTCCTATGTAGGTGTTTCGAGATGACTGATCAACCAAAACACAAACATGCATGTGTTAGAGATTAAGCAATTAATCGATCATGTGATAAGAAAACAAAATACCAATTACAATAAATAAATTTAATGTTATTAACTAAATATTTAAACATGTTTTATGTTTCAAGTTATTTTTTTAGTCCTTTAAATTTAAAGTTATTTTCTAATCCGTGAAATTCGTAAATATTTTTTATTCTTTTGAAAAGTGTGAATTAAACAAGAAATACGGGATTTATATTTTTTGTATGTTTTACTGTTATAATTTGATTATTAAAAATAAAAAAATTATTTTATATTTGAATCATAAATTTTTAAAAATAAAATATGGCAATAAAAAAATTATTAAAAATTATAAATTTTTTATTCTATATTTGAATCATGCTTTAAAAAAACTAAAAAAAATATTTTATGAATTTTTAGAATTAAAAAAATAATTTCAAATTTGAAGGAATAAAATAATACTTAATTTTAAAAAATTAAAAGCATATTTAAGTTTTAACTAAATTAATCAAATATCTGAATCTTACTTGCTCAATTAGTTAATTATATCTTATAATAAAGATAGAAGGGAGTAAACTAAAATACAAGATACATTGCAGAAAATACAGAGCACGACAATGATAGTCAAAATGTAACAATTCCATAATTTATTTTACATGTACATGTATTATTTCGATCAGAGTACGTCTTTATTAGCTGTTGACATGATTAAGTTCATATATACTACTTTAGAGAGAAGTGCATATAATTTTAAGGAGCCAAAACCCTAAAAACATTGATACTTAATTCTTTTAAAGTTACTCTACTTATTGGTATAATATTTTCTGAGTTTAGAATAAGTAAACAGCTCAATTAATTGGTAGCAGATTAATCTAGTACATGTAGGACTATTTCATTGGTTGCAAAACCCTTACCGTTAAGCCAAGCTGGTCAATGAGCTTCTCCACCCTCTGCTTCTTATCAGCAAGTGAAAGTGGTCCAAGACGAAAATCAGCAGCAAACATCAAAGTCTCATAGACAGTTAGCATTGGGAAAAGCCTATCTTCCTGCATGATATATGCAGAAGTTCTCTTGATCAAGCTTGCACTCACAGTTGCCCCATCCAAGGAGACCCTCCCTTTGAGGCTCCCACTCGCAATCCTCCCAGCAAGGCCATCCAAGAGAGTGGACTTTCCTGCGCCACTAGGGCCCATCACTGCAGTGATGCAACCCTTTGGTGCATAGCTAGTGATTTCATGCAGCAGGTCCACCTCTTGATTCGACCACTTCTCCTCAACCTTCTTCTTCTTTGTAACGGTGTAAGTGAGGCACTCGAACACCAGACCCCCGGTGAAGCTCACCGGCGGTTTCTTTATGTCAATCACTGTTTGATCAACACGACGGTGGCCATTGGCTTGAGTCATGTTTGAGGCTATGGTGTGGGAAGTTCAGTACTATTTTTTTTTTTATTGTTATTATTTGTAAGAATCGAAGACAGATATATGAGACTATTTGAGAAGATCGATGTTGAGAGTAGAGCCTATTCAGAAGGGCTCCTCCGAAACTGAAGGGGTGGAGAGATGAGGATGTATTAAAAGAGAAGGGAAAAGAATGCATGTGGGAAAAGGACTTTGTGCAGCCGGTGAAGATGTGCTTCCAAAGCTATATATTCACCATGCTGTCTTCATTGAAGAATCCATTTGAGGTTGTTTCCATCGAAAGGTGAAAGTGTCTTCTCGTTTTCTTCATCGCTTGGTTGATTATATTCGTTTAATTACATTAAGCATGCATACGTAATGTATATAATACTCAGTAAAGAAAGCCTGGCTATGAACCATATATACCTTTTTGGATTTATATATGGTTCATTATTGTATGTATCTGTAGCACAACGGACTTACCAATTTTATGAACTATTAATTAGTAAAACAAAAATTGGTTACTTTCGCGCGAATTCTTTCTTTTGTGGAAAATATTAACTAAATGCTATTTAACAACAATAAATATCTTTGACACCCTTATCCTATTAGACATCTAGAGAAAAATAAAATATAGATATAATAGATTATATGATTTTATAAAAAGATAGAGAGAAAAAGAAAAGAAAGAATGACAAATAGAAATTTATAATATTGATTTTTATATATCATTACTCATTTAATAATGCAATAAGATTTAATACTTAGACATCCTAATATTTTAGACATCTTAATATCTAACAAATGTTAAATGCAAAGACACATAATAGATTGATATGAACATATGAGTTGTCCAATAAGAAATTCAATTATTACTAATATTTGATTTTTGATCCCTTAGTTCACAAGTTAACTAGAAGAAGAAAAAGATAAGAGAATCCTATAGAAAATATGGTTAGAAATGCATAATGAAATCTCACCATAACTATTAAATTAATTATCTTCATCTATAAAAATACTATATTATTCCATATAAAAGATTAAAAAATCATCTTAAACCTCTCTTTTTCTTTTCTATTGCAATTTAACTAACATCTATCTTTTCTTTTCATATTAAATAATTATTACATTTTTCTCCTTTTCATACAGAAGTTACCATTATTAACGTACAATTGAATAAAAGTTGAAGGATGACACTGAAGTATGATTTTCTTAGCTGGAATCTTTTCCACCTGAATCAAAGAGGATCTATGACTGTTGGTCGATGATCTACTAGCTTTTTTATTTTCTAGTAAATAATTATGTTTTGAATTTGATAGATTTTAATCTTTTGTTGTCATAAAACACGTGTAAAACTAAAATGCACTTATTCTTGTAAAGTAAGTTAAGATAAAGTAGTACTCTTTAATGAGTTAATCAATAGTTGATATTCAATAAATGTATGATTTATTATACATATTGATGTAATATTACTATTAAATTTTCATTAACAATTTATATTTCTTATTTTATCTTTAAAATGAATTCCTCATTTTAAAAAGAAATTAAATCCAATTAAAACAGCGTCTAGGTGAGTTACCCTAAACTCTCTTTTATCAATTTAGCATTAATGCGTACACTTGAATACTTAATATAATTGAGTTGAGTAGTCAAAATTGGAGTACACCTACTTTTTTTAGAGGAGGAGTATACACTTACTTATATGACTCAAGATAGACAAATTAGGACCAAGTAAACAGTCTATATAATATAATGTAATTGTAATATTTATACATACATATACTTGCTTGTTATTTAAAAAGAGTAAAGTGAGAAAAATTCAAATTCAGAATCTTTCTTCTTCTTTTTTCAACCACCGAACAACCTTAATTATAACTCTAAAAGAGTATATTATTAAGTTATATCTTAGATACATTTTAAGAAAATCATAATTATAAATTTTAAAATACTTATTCTAAAATAATAAGTGAGTGTATATATTAATGATCTCGGGACAATTTGTTAATATACATTCATTTGTTTTTAGAAGAAGTTCATTAAAAAGTTTTTAAGAGAATTGTTATAATTTATGAACGCATATTCCAAAAAAAATGCCATAACACATTTGGCATTATTGTCATTCATGAGAAAAAAATTCGTCTATCTTAAGTCATACCAAACACACCGACGAATTTTTAACTTCGCTGGAATCGGGTTCCATCTTAGAATTTGTCACAATGCCATTATAATATATATATATATATATATATATATATATATATAAACAAATCTGTCTTGTGATTCTTGCTTGACAAATCAGATAAAATACTAGCAATCAAAGTCAGCAAATACATTCATAACAAAAATAGTGATGAAGAGGTGTGACACTCTTCAATTGAGGAATTAAGACGACTATATCAATGGACGGCAAAAGAAAAGAGAGAAAAAAAAAGTGTAAATATATTTTGCATGCAAGCTCATTTTTATCAGTCTTCAAAAGTAATCAACTCGTCTTCTGTATAACATTTTGTAGTCGTCAATGATGCTTTTTCTTTTCATTTTTATTTCTTTTTTCACTTTTATTAATAGTGTACATAAATAATATTTAGGTGAAATTTCCAGTACCCCAGAAATATAGTTGGGTACAGTCTCCGTCCCATGTACCAACGTGGATAACATTGATGAAATGAAAAACATTATTTTTTAATATTATTATTTATATCCTTATGGTAATTTATTTTTCAAATTAATAACCCATGTGTATTAACGGTGTGATTGTTTAGATAGATTTTGAAGCGAAAGAAATAGATGAGAAATAAATGAGCCAGAAAATGAATTTTTTGGTTTATTGGAAGGAGAAACATGGGGCCCCACACTCAAAGAAAAAAATCTCATGAATGCTTTCTTTGGATAATAGAAAATTCTGAAAAGAAAGATGTGGAGTATAGAAAAAAGTAGAAGAAAAGAGAGAATGGATATGAAATGGGTGGATTCTACTTGAGGCCATTAATACGTAGTTTACTGATGAAATGATAATTATTTTTCACACTTTTACTTTGTGAATAATTATCTTAATTTTTATTTAAAATGGACTCTTAAATCTGCTAGTTTGTAAAAAAAAAAAAAAAAAAAAAGAATTATGCTAACTGCATTGACAACTGAAGTCTTATTGAGTTTTGGATGATTTTCACATGAAGGATTGAAGATGCAAAGGAGAGTGGTGACTCACAAGTCTCTCACTAAAGTAAATGGTTAATCCCACTTAGGCGACAAAACTTCCATGAAGAAGAGTTTCAAGTTAAGGCTTGCTTAAGCTGGATATGGATCCGAGAGCATACACAAGGGGCGCTTAAGTAATAGTATGGTATCGCTTAAGTGACACAAATTCCAATTCAACAACAAGAATTCTCACTTAAATGAAAACTTGTATTCTCTTAATTTGATATGGCATGTTTTAACATAAACTCTATTTATAAGTGAAGAGGCGAAGGTTTGTGATTGACTCATTCATAATTTTGATGAGACAATTGTTATGTTCGTAAAGTTCGAGGTCCAGGAGTCCTCTAGAAAGAGAGATTAAGGAGAGGAAATTAAATTTTGATTATTATTGTTTATATTCTATTACATCTTTGATTCATATATATATAAGCACCAAATGCTAAGCTGATTATTCTTTCCTCAACAGGTCCTAAGGGTGCAATAATAGAAAGGATAACAGAATGAAGATCCTGGCAGACAAAGTATCTTTCCTATCCAATGAGAAGCTGCCAGCTTAGCGCTTAGGGTCAGAGTTAATTACAAAATCATCCAGGTAGTGAGGCTTGCTCGTTTTCCTTTTAGCTCTGAGGTTAGTGCTTGTCTCCTCCTTGTCTACTTGCAGCTCCCCTATGCTGGGTTGCTTCATAACATCCCCTTGCTCATCTGGAAGCACCTTGTCCTCAAGGTGGTAGTTTTCCTTTAGCTTGGTCCAAGACTCCCATTAAGTGTCTTTCGAAAGCAAGCCCTGCCACTGGACCAGGACCAACGGCTCGAGCCCATTAGCAGAAGGAGCCCATTTGGTGTTCAGAATCACGAGAGGAGTAATCACAGGGTCATTGTCCACGAACTTAGATGGTAAGTTACCAACAGGGGTGTGCGTAGAAGAATTTTGGTGAAAAGGTTTAAGGAGGGAGCAGTGAAATACAGGGTGTATTCGGGAATGAGGGGGTAGCTCCAAGTGATAAGCAATTGGGCCTATCTTCTCTAAAACTCGGAATGGGCCGTAATAGCATTTTGCCAATTTGGAGTGGGCAGCGTCGGTGACAGTGGTTTGACGGCGAGGTCAGAGTTTTACCAGCACCCAATCCCCTAAAATTGTACCTCTCGTCTATTGGCATCAACAAATTGCTTCATAGTCTGTTAAGCTTTAAGGAGCTTCTTTCTTAACATGGCAAAGACTATTTCGCGACTGGTTAAGAAATCATCAACGACATCTATGTTCGAGGTTCCAATGAGGTATTGAGGGATGGAGGGTGGTTTCTTCCCAAAGGTGGTTTTGTATGGAGTAATCCCTGTTGCGGCATGAATGGAGGTGTTATACGACCATTCAGCCCAAATAATGAACTTGCCCCAGGATAAGGGCAATTCTAAAGCACGATCTCCTCCCCTCCCCCCTCTCTCTATATATTTTTCTTCCATGGTTGATTCTTTATCTTCCACCAATTCTTCTTGGATCTTCATCTTCTTCTTGGCCTGTAGTAGCTAAACTTCATGGTTGTTGGAATTAAACATGTAATAAGAGCTCAAACCATGTAATTCTTGTTTATCTATTCTTTTATCCAATGCATTAGATTTCTATTTCTATGCCTAAATATCTGTCTGGGCTTGATAAATCTTGATTTCATGAGTTATTTTGTGTTGGAAAACATATCTTAATTCTACATTTGGAGTAGAAATACATGGAATATGATTTCTAGGATAGAACTAAGGTTCTTTAATGTTTGAAATCCTCTTTTTTTAACCTAATTTCTAGATTAGATCTTCTAAAAAAGTAGGGATCTAATATAGAAATTAAGTCTCAATTCTTTAACAAATCAATTAAGATTTGAGAACTCTATAAGGATCAAGTATGAGTTGAATTGAGAATATGATCTAAGATTTCAATAACATGTGATGAGATTCCTATGAAGCTTGATTCCAACAACATTTGCTTTCATTGATTTGTGCTTTTACTCATTTTTTGGGTTCTAGAACATGTTTAATTAAGAGGATGTTCAGTTTAAGAACAATGTTGGTGATGGAAGAATGAGGAAGAGGAAGACATCGAGGAGTTTTTGGAGATGTCAACGATGGTGCCACAAGCAATAAGATCATAGATAGAGAAGGATTTGGAGACTCTGCAACCTACCTTGACTCTAGCAGAGTAGTAGGAAGAGATTCCAAGATCTTCAACTTCAATGTTGAGAGTATGCAAGTGGAAGACAAAGACATCTTTGAGAGAAATGTCGAAGTCAACAACGGCAATAATGATTTTTGATAGGGCAGGGATTCTATTATTGCATGGCTATTTTGCTTTTGCCGATTTAATTATGACATTGTGGAGTTATTTATTATAGATGAAATATAATTTTGAGTGCAATATAATTGTTGGTGATGATGTGCCTTAATCAGACTGGCAGTGCATGGTGGAGGTGAAGTGGAACATGAAGTTTCTTGATTGGTTGGGATTATAAAGGAGTTCATTAATTGTTGGATTAATTATATTTGATTAATCAATAAATACTAATTATAAATTTTATAATATGTTGAATCTAAACCATTAAATATTTTATAATATATCAAATGATTATAAGTAGTGGTTCATAGGTGGACTACTTATTGAGTTTTTTCAATGTAAAATCGTAATAGAAAATGAGTGGATTTTTAAATTATTTGGATTGAAAGTAGAAATATATATAAAGCAGTGTGTATTGTAATGACATGTGTCCTAATAGTATATTTACATAATCTAAAATAAAAGAGTAAATAAGTCATTTTAATTTTTTAATGGACCCCATATATTTTTTTCAATTTCTTCATATAATCTTTTTAAAATAAATGTTAAAGGTGAGATTAGAACCATTAATCCTAACACACACAAAAAATTACACATATCTACTCCTAAATAAAAAGAAAATATATTATCCATATATATTATTACTATTAATTAGTATTGATAACATTATTAGTATATTAATAGATAAATCAATAATTTAATAGATATAAATATATTAGAAGAAGCTTGGTTGAAAAAAATATTATATCAATATTGTGCATATAATTTGCAAATTTTAGTTACTAAAACTTGTATTTATATATTTCCAATTAACTTTTTAATATATTTATATCATACCTAATATATTTATATTTCTGTAAAAGTATATTAATGTAAACTAATTTATATTTATTAATTATTAAATTATCTATAAATATACTAATAGTATTATTAATATTAGTTTATCAATACTGTAATTTATAATAACAATATATAAATTTATTTATTTAATAATAGTAAATACATATTCAATTTGGATGTCCAGTTTGGTCAAATTTATTTATTAAGTAGTAATAATTATATGTTCTTTAATACATGAATGAAATTATATATATATATATATATATATATATATATATATATATATATATATATATATATATAAAATGAGGACGAGCTGGTGCAGCGATAAAGTTGTGGTGACTTGTTGGTCATACAAAAATAAAATAGAATCTTTCTTATTAATTTAATTTATTTACAACTCTGCCGGGTTCGTGAAACGGATATGGTGATGAAATGATGGTGATATATAAACAAGATTCGGGCAAAGTTGCTTTTGTTGTCTGTCATCTCAAGTGTGAAGCTTCGTGAGGCACTTTGGTGTTTGAGCTGAAGGAACAACCTTATTAACATGAAAGGCTACAAGGTTTGGACCTCAACCTTCAACAGCAGCACCACCACCACCTTCATCCCTTTCAATAATAATCTCTCCCCAAATTACCCGTTAACCCCTCCATCCTATACTGCTTCAAACTGCTTCCCATCCTTCCAAAGCCAAAGACCAAAACTTATAGCTCAGAATTTCAAACCCCACATTCTTCTATGCACCTCTCTGCCCAGTAAGTATCATTTCCCCCCAATTCTCCAATCAGTTCTCATTGTTTATTTCTTAATATGCTGTATTCTTTGTGTTTTCCACATGGGTTTATGAAAAAGTTTAAGTCTTGGTCTTTATTTGAAGTGTTAAGGGTGTCACTAGAGTTGGGTAGTAGTATAATATGAAGGGGAGAGCAGACCTGCAGAATTCTCTCTAGAAATTACAGTGATATTTGTCTGGAATTTCTTTTTTTTTTTTTAGTTTACCAAATTGTTGGCACTAAGAAATTAGAATGTTGCTGATTTGTCCTGTTGTGCTAACTTGTAAGAATTTAGATACGAAATTAGTTATGGACGAATGAATGTGTTTTCGTTTCCAAAGATGCAACTATCACCATTTTTGTTCAATTTTTTTTTTTGTTCTTATTAATTTATTCATAACTCTGCCTTGTTCGGATAAGATGATATGTAAAAAAGATTCGAGTGAAAATAAAATTAGATGTTGCTAAATTGTAAGAAATTAGAATGTTTCATGTGTCTGTAGATTTGGTCTTTAAGCAAACTGAATGACATTGTGTGATTCATGTAGCCAACTTGAGCTAGTGAGATAAGACTTTTATGTTGTCCTTGCTAACAAACAAAAAATAAGAGTGAGCATCTATACATCTTTCTTTTTAGGATATCTTCTTTCTATCTCACTCCGGATGTTTTTCTGACTAATATCTAGGGGTAGTTTTTCTGTGTCGCACTAAAAAATGAAATTCCTTTCAGGTCCACAGGCAAGCAGTGCTTCCACAGCTCAAGCTGAGGAGCATGAGGTTGAAATTGCAAAGGGTTACACTATGACACAATTTTGTGACAAAATGATAGATTTCTTTTTGAATGAAAAAACGAAATCAAAAGAATGGAGGAAGTACCTGATATTTAGAGAGGAGTGGAAAAAATACAGGGATAGATTTTACAATAGGTGCCAAAGAAGGGCAGACATGGAGAATGACCCAGTTATGAAGGAAAAATTTATTTCATTGCGGAGAAAGTTGAAGAAGGTAGTACTTTACGTTTTTTTATGTTTTTCACAACCATGCCCCCTTGCAATGTTGATTTAAGAAATAGACTCTTCTATTGCTGAATCAAAGGTGAAGAAACCTTTAAAAAATAGAACTATTGTTTTATAGCTTTTTTTATGACTCTTCTATTGCAATGTTGATTTAAGAAATAGACTCTTCTATTATCCCTGTAATTTTATACATTTTGAGCCATAAAAAGGTATTAAAAAAAAAACTTCGTACCCAATTGCCCGGAGGCTCTTCGCTATGCGAAGGTATGGGGGAGGGATGTTGTAAGCAGTCTTACCCTTGCATATGCAAAGAGGTTGTTTCCGGATTCGAACCCATGACCAACAAGTCACCAAGGCACAACTTTACCGCTGCACCAGGGCTCGCCCTCAAGATAGCATTATTATTCTTATTGTTAATTAATTACTTTTGTTAGATGGCACAAACCTGTACATCAAAAATTACTTTCATATCTAGGAACTTGCTTGGTTTTAGAGCTTCTTCCTCGGTTTTGTTTGATCAGGAGTAAGCATTGCAGATTGATGATGAAATGGAAGGACACTATGAACTGCTCATGGAAATACAAGATAGCCCAATGGACATTAATGCCATAGTTGCACGAAGGCGTAAAGATTTTACAGGGGAGTTCTTCCACTACCTCTCTCTTATTTCAGATACATATGACAGCTTGGAGGATCGTGATGGTAATTAATTTGGAATACAGACGAAATGTTTGATTTTGGGTATTTTAACTCAATGATTATTGATTCTATATCTAGTAATCACCAGAAAGATTGAGATGAATTTTGATAGTTAAGAGTATTTATAATTGTAACTTCTAATAAGAAAAAAAAAATGATCATAATAAAATTGCTCTGTTGATTCTTGAAATTTTTCTTAAAATGAGATGGAAAGTTAGACTTCTATTATAAAGGAAGAAGATATGGGATGTTTAAAATGTCTGGTGAAAAACTTAATAGAGTTAAGCAGCTTTGATGGTTTATTCTTAGTCTTCTAACATGAAAAATTTTCGTAGTGAACCCGCCCCTTGCACTCTGAAAAAAGTTAATACTTTTGATCCTGCCTTCCGAACAAAAAAAAAAAAACTTTTGATCCTGTCCTGTATATGTAGGATTTTTCTTATGATTGGCATTGGTGTATTCTATGAACAGGGATTTCCAGGCTGGGCAGTAGATGCTTGTCAGCTGTCAGTGCATACGATAATACTCTAGAGAATATAGAGACATTAGATGCTGCCCAGGCCAAATTTGATGATATCCTCAATTCTCCTTCTATTGATATTGCTTGTCAGAAGATCAAAAGCTTAGCAAAGGCAAAGGAACTTGATTCTTCATTGATATTGTTGATAAGCAGTGCTTGGGCTAAAGCAAAAGAATCTACAACAATGAAGAATGAGGTGTGAATTTTATGATGCTCCATGGTTTTGATAAGCTTCTAATTGTTTGTGCCCAGCCAATATTAATAAGGCTTTATAAAACATAAACCCAAGTAGAATGTGTTCCTCATGTGGGTGTATAGAAGCATCTCTAATACCAATAGGTTTTGATCCCCTCATATCACACCTTTGGGGAGGAGTGAGGAGCCTTAATTATGATTAAGTTCTAAATAGGATTGTTTCCGAAAGAGGATATATATGTGTAAGAGGCGACTTGGTGAGAACACTTATTATTGTGAGAAATGGAATTTTAATTTTGAACCATACAACCATACATAAATAGTCAAGATTATAAGCTAATTGGTGATCACATGACTACTTAAAAAAGTCGTGTGTTTTGGCTGCACATTTTAACGTACAGGACTTGAATAAAAATGTTGGTTGATGTTATATTGCATAGTCAGAAAGACATACAAATCACATACTCTCTTGTGAAAGATACTAATTGTCAGTGGTGGAACCAGAAATTTTTTCAGTGGGGGCAAAAAATAGTCTAATATTTTCTCAAACAAAAAATTATATAAGCTTTATTAAAAATGGTAATAAAAAATTAAAAACAGTAAAATTTAAAAGGATAAAGCGGGTACAATTAGTATCAATTTATTCTCTCTTTTATCTTTTACAACTATTTACATTCATCTTATTAAGAAAATTATCTTGTGGGGACAAGATCTATTATTTATGAGGGCAAAAAAATTATTTATTCAATATATTCAACTAAAAGAATTTACTTTGTGGGGGCAATTTCCCCCATTAGCCTCCATATAGATCCACCGGTGCTTATTGTCATAAACCAAAATAGACAAGGATCTAATGCTAACTTCTGCTTCTTCGTTATCCTTCAGTTATAATTATAACTATTATTAATATAATTCTATACATACATTGGCTATGTCTATGAATGCTGCATGGGGGTGGAAATTAAGAGGTTTCCAAGTCTTTCCAATGTAATGCTGATACCAGGACAGGCAGCCAAGTATGAATCTTTGTTACAGGGGTCATAGAATATAAAGGAACCTAACTGAACTGATTGTTCTGATTTTTAAATCGATCTGTATAATCTGAAAGCCCTCCTCCTTTGTTCATCTAGCATAGAATCCATGGAAGCTTAATTTTGACTGCTCAAGCTTAGAAAAGATGATTAGACTGCATTATGCATGTCAGCACGTGTGCTCATCAACCTTGCTTTATATTGTGCAGGTGAAAGATATAATGTACCAATTGTACAGGGCCACAAAGAGCAGCCTAAGGAGTATTACTCCAAAAGAAATAAAGCTACTCAAACATTTGTTGAACATCATTGATCCCGAGGAGCGATTCTCTGCATTGGCAACTGCTTTCACCCCTGGTGATGAACACGAAGCCAAGGACCCTAATGCTCTATACACGTGAGAGATTTTCCCACTAGTTCATTCTAATCTGTATCTTTTTTTGTGTGATTAATCTGATATACTCCTTTGAGTTTGATGTGATTAAGCAGCACCCCAAAGGAGCTGCACAAGTGGATTAAGATCATGCTCGATGCATATCATCTGAACAAGGAAGAAACAGATTTGAGAGAAGCCAGGCAGATGACTGACCCTGTGGTAATTCAGAGGTTGTTTATCCTTAAAGATACTATTGAACAAGAATATATGGAAAAAGATACAACCCAGAAGTCTGAGACAAAAGATGACTCTAAATCAGAAGAGTTTTAAGGTGCTTCTCATAAACATCCATGCTTGCCAATGTGTTTCCTGTTTCATGCCTCTTTTGATCGAGAAGGAAGGGTTGAAGTGGAGAGAACGACCAAATGCTAGAAAAATGTAATGAAGTTACTACTTACTACCCTTTCAAAGATTTTGTAATATTTGCAGTTGGATGTTAACATATTTCACCTGATTTTCATTGCAAAGTTGAGGATTGTACTTCTAGGTGTAAATTATAAGGCATCCACCATATCAAGGTGGATGATGACAAACCATTTTGAGGTTTAACCTAGAATAATAGAATCAATATAAGTAGGAAGTAGATTTTCCTTCTATATATAAACAGTCCTCCTTGTTTCTATGGGAAATTTTCTTATCAAGTTAAATCAAAGCATGTTTGGGTGGTAGGAAATTGGTTCATAAAAAGTTATTAGTACGTCGTTGCACATAACCACTTGCAATCACTAACTATATGACATGATTTACAAGTTATCATCATTTTTCTCACCAGCAAAAGAAAAATTTATTATTTTTTTTTGGCTTAATTGTATTTTTTACTCTTAAATTTTTAACTTTTGGTGAATTTTATCACAACTTTTTAATTTGGTATATTATACTTCTAATTTTTAAGAAAATTGTGAATTTTATACTAGTCATTTATCTATTAATAAACATAAATTTTGAATATAAAATTTGTCAAAAAAATAAAATATTAGAAATAAAATTTATCAGAAAATAAAAAAAGTTAGATTTATCAAAAAATTAAAAAGTAGAAGATAAAAAATATAATTATATTAGAAGTAAAATAATAAGATACAATTTGTAAGTTGATAAAATATGGTAAATTAATTTATTTAGAAATAAAATTCGTTAAAAAAAAGTTATAAAGTAAAAATGCCTTTTCCTTTTACTTCTACGTATTGTATTGGCAGTTTCAGAATCATCCATTTACTTTTTCGGATAGATAGTGATGGACTGATGGAAAACTGAAATCATGTTAAGCAGCTCAGCGGTTTTCATTGAAGACTCAGCGAAATAACGTGAAGCATCAAGCTTCAACCTTGCCCTTTAACGTATTATTCGGCCTTATCGTTTTCTGATATATTTTATTTTTCGTCATGTCATGGTCGTTTTCTGATATATATATATATATATAAAGTCTTCGTGGTTAGCAACGGGTACACGAAAAGAGAAAGAGAGGAACAAGGCCAAGTTTGGATGAGAACATGTTTTGTATCATCAGTGTGGATATTTAACAATAAATATCTGCTATGTTATAAAAAAAATATAATAAGAAATTTAAAAAAATAGGATTAATATCCTCGAGCTTAACGAGAGGGGTGGGGACTTAGGGTAGTTCAAATTTTCTTGGATAAATTTGAGTGGATTAGCTAATTACCTTAGGCTATGAGTAATCTTGTTATGCCTAATCGGTTTTCACGTTTTTGTCATTGCTCCTAGCTTTGTGCATGCATTCTACCATTTTTCACGGAATAATCTTTCATCTTCCCCTAAATAAGTTATTAGGCTTTATAATATGTGTTTTTATTTTGGTCTCAAAATTTTTATTGTGTCCCTATCATTTTTCTTTTATAAAATCCGGGATGTTGAGATTTCTTATTAAGTGATAGTTTGACATTTTGACTAACAGATATTATAAATAAGTATAATATTTACCTAAATAATAGAAACTGAAATGCATAAATGGAAAAAAAATTACATATTAGGTAAGGATTAAAAACTTACATAAACATAATTTCTTAAAAAAAATCTATTGTGTTTTCAAAAAATCACTTTAGTTCTCTTTATTTCAGAATTGAGTCGAGTGAAACCTTTTTTGCATGAAAAATATTTCTTAGATAACATTAACATGAGAGAGAAAAAAAAGTGATTAATTTAATTAATGATATAACGTGATAGGAAAATAGAGATAAAGAAAAAAAAAAGGAATTATTAATAAGATATTTAAATTTTTGTATCATCAAAATAGTTGCATAGCATAAATGATTTTCTTTTTATTAAGATCAGCTTGTGTTGGTAGATAAATCATTTAGCTAAAGTCCAAAAGTTCTTGTGACAATAATGATATAAAAACAAATCATTTAGTTTTTTTGTCCCAATATATATTATTTTAAACTGTTTTAATATTATGGAGAGGATTAAAAATAGTACATGTTGAGAACAAGGGTGGGTTTGGTAGAGAAAAAATAAGGTGAAAAGGAAGAATTTTTTTTAAAAAATTAATGGAGATCCAACTCTTCTACCACCCTATTTTAATTTATTTTTTCTCTGATTCTTTTCTTTCATTTTTTTTTCACTCTACCAAACCCACCTAAAGAAGATATTTTTAATTATAAGGACATAAAGGAATAATACATTTAACGACCAAATGAGTAACTATTTTTTTTATTAATAATTAAGTCATATAGTATTTCCTTATTTATTTTTTTTCAAATGAACATTGTTGATATTTTTGGTACAAGTCATGATTGTGGATAGAGTAATTGGTTGTACTATTAATTAGATCAGACGTACATCCTTGACATTATTTTCAGCTGCAGTACAAGTCTATAAGATACAAAGACACTAGTTTGAGTAGTTGTATCATACAATGCCTATTGCAACGTCATAGAAACAGAAAAGTTCACAAGCTCAGTCAGATACAGTCATTCATACAGATCCTCCTTTTAAGGAAGTTCCCTGTCTGCAGCTACAGCCTCTGCCTCTCTGCCTCAGTTTCTGTGTAACTGGTAATCCCAAATGGCCTTTTCATTAATTTTATTCTCTTTCTGTAATGTTGATACAATGTAATTGTGTATTGGTGTATGTTGTGGATGATCATATGATGTTTGTTTGTTTTTGTTACATGAGTTTAGTTGAAAGATTTAATGGTTTCCTTCCTTTTATCTCTTGAAATTTTCTCGTTGACCAACCTGTAGATAATATTTGTTCTTTTATATTAGTTATTGTAGACCCTTCTTTAAATATTACACCTTTTTTTTTTTCTTTAAGATTACTGTGGAGAACATGAAATAGGGGAAACAAATTTTGTGGATCATGTTTTATCGCTCCATCTTCTATTTTGACTGCGAAGTTTAGACAAATATGTTTCAGAGGCACTTTAATTTACACCAAAATGTTTCTGGGAGATTGCTGTTTTTCAGTTTAAATTGAGAGATGGAACCACAACAAGAAATGGAGTGGAATGAGGCCCAAAAGATTCCAATAAGCGTGGACCTTGAGGTCGTAGCAAAAAAACAGCTTCAGTTCCTTGCAACTGTTGATAAGAACCGTCACCTCTATGACGGTCCTGCCCTTGACAGAGCTATCTATAGGTGAACATTCTATGAAGTATTTCTTGTATTTGATGAAGATAGAGTTCTTTCAAAAAACAATTTTTTGTTTTACTTTTTTTTTATAAAAAAATCTGAGCTGAAGCCAAAAATTCTATAAATGGCCTTAAGGAAGGGCATTTATGAAGATATAAGATATGTTGATAGTTAAGGAAGAAAGAAAGAGGAAAAAAAGTCACGAATTCAATCTCTTTTACTAATAAAAACTAACATTTGTTGATAAAAAAAAGGACCTTTACATTCATGTGTAAAAATCCTTCCTTCACTCATGACAGCTTTGCAATGCAGTTCCCATGAAATCTTTGCAATGTTTTTCAGATTTAGATGTCATGGATTTTCTGTTCTTATATCTATCAGAAAATAGGTCATTTTTTAAGTTTCTTGTGCTGGTTTTACAACAATGAAATTGTGTATTCAGGTACAATGCTTGTTGGATTCCCTTGCTTGCCAAGCATTCCGAGTCTCCGATTTTTGAAGGGCCATTGGTAGTTCCTCTTGACTGTGAATGGATTTGGCACTGTCACAGGCTCAACCCGGTAGGCTTCAGACCAGAATATATATATATATATATATTTGTATGTATGTATTACTTTCCTGATTATTAGCAATATTGGTTGTTTGATTGAGTTGTGTTATTAGTACTAAAATTTGGTTCATTCTATTACGCAGGTAAGGTACAAAACTGACTGTGAGGAACTTTATGGACGGGTACTTGACAACTTTGGTGTTGCCACTACTGTTGAAGGAATTTGTGGCTGGCAAACTGAAGAAATCTGGAATAAATTGTATCCTGATGAGCCCTACAATGCTGATTTGGTTAATCTTCTCCCAGAGGATATCTCTAAAAGGATTTCTAAGCTTGAAAAATACACCAAGTATGATTTGATTTCAGCTGCTAAGAGGCAGAGTCCATTCTTTTACCAGGTAAAGGAGAGTTAAGAGTTTATCCAGTTGTTCTATTTCACTTTGCATTACTAAATGCTTGATATGCTCTGTCTCTGCCAAAGCCCTGATTTGAAAGTTAGCATGGTTTAGGCTGTGTTCAACTAGACTCTTCTTCAATTTTATCAATTTGTGATTAACTATATTTTTCTTGCTTGCCAATAGATCCATGTGGTTTCAAAATACATTGTTTTGAAAATCTTAAATTCAGACTATTCATCCTTAATCGTTTGGAAGCATTTCCAAATAACATTAATATCATATGTGGTGATGTATGAGTTCAGTGTTCAGTTATTTGTCTGTTTAGTTTAGTTGGATAACAAACAATTTTGTGAAATTCATTTGCCAATGGTCTTTCTTGTGCGTGGCTAGTACATAATGCTGCATCTTCTCAATGGATTCTATATCTGTCGTCTTTTGTGACAGGTATCAAGAACGCACATGAAAAATGATCTCTTTATCAAGGAAGCTGTGGCCAGATACAAAGGGTTTCTGCATCTCATCAAGAGAAACAAGGAAAAGGGTATAAAACGCTTTTGTGTTCCAACATATGATATTGACCTAATCTGGCATTCTCACCAGTTACATCCAGTTGCTTATTGTAAAGACCTCAATGAAGCACTTGGAAAAGTATTGGAGCATGATGATACAGACTCAGACAGAACTAAAGGAAAGAAACTGGATCTTGGTTTTTCTGGAACCACCAGACAGTGGGAAGTCACATTTGGTACAAGATATTGGAAGGCTGGAGCAATGTATAGGGGTAATGCACCGTCTCCTATCACAAGTAACCCTTTTCCATCTAGCATTACTTGCAAGAAGGTTGTTTCATCAAATGAGTACCCACAAGAAATTTCGCTACCAGATCGGAAAGTTATGGAGGTACCCTAAGATCTCCTCTTATGTGTCATGTTACATGTTTTAATATCTAGCTCTGAATTATGTGCATACATATATTAACATGTCCATGCAACATTTATTGTGTCATGTACAAGAATATGCAAATTTAAGTCCTTACCACATATCATAAGTTTGTATTACTAAGTTGTTTTATGGGATCAATGTTGGTGCAAATGTTTTCTTTCAGATCCCTAGAATAGTTCTGTGGCTTGCAAAGCTTTTCATCATAACAAGGATATAAACTGTTCGAATCAAGGACAAATGGAAGGTTTGTTTATAAAGGCTCCAACTGGGTTATAATTTTCTAAGCAGCAAGCTGGTCATTTTATCTGTGCTCTAGAGCTTAACGGATGACTGTTTAGATAATGGACTGATCCATGTGCTGCTACAAAATGTAACCGTTCTTCTTGTCTTATAAATAAGACAAGTAGAGGCGAGAGCCTAGTTGTATTACACTAGTCCCTCTAACAATTTCTCTCTCTTGAGTATGTTTGTCTGCTTTGACATAGAACCATAGTTGTTTAGGATACCAAAGAAGATGCAATTTAGCAACTAAAAATAAAATTACCTGTGTATAGTAATGGCAATCTTTCTTGACTAGGGAGATCATAATACTATCACTTCTTTTGATTCAGCTTCTTGTCACATTGTACTGTTCTGCATGTATATATAAAAGCATAAGCAAACTAAACTGAATAAATATCACTGAAACAGCTTCTGTTTATATGAGAATAGTATTTGTAATTTCCTCTTTCATCCAACCAGGTTCTCTTGGAGTTCATTGGGGTTAAAAACTTACCAGAGGGACAGGAAGGAGATCTCTGTGTTTTATTTTCCAAATCACAGCCTGATGCATTTTTTGATGCTAAAAGGAGACTGAGTATTTTATCAGTGTCTAGAGAGAAACAGGTTGCATCTTTCCGGTGTGAACCAACAGGAGAGCTGCTTTTTGAACTCATGTCCTCTTCTTCTTCCAAGTTATCAATAAGAAAATCAACAAAGACACTTGGTTCTGCATCTTTCTCTATGAAAGACTATCTTGACCCAGTTTCAAAACTCTATGTTGAGAAATGGTTGGAGTTGGTGCCGGGTTCTGGTACTATGAGCTCAAAGCCAATCTTGTTACGAGTAGCCATCTCATTTACTGTCCCAGTTCTTGCCCCATATACACTTGAAATGACTCAGTCTCGTCCATTTTCCAAAAATACATGTCTCTTCAACCTTCCTGTTAGGCCTCAACATGCTAAAAGCTGGACACATGTAACAGATGAAAATGGCACCAGAATCATCAGCCTTCAAATGAGGTACAGTCTATGTATGCACTTTATGCCAGATATCAATAGAAGCTCCCTGCCTAAATGTGTTCATCATTTTCTTATGGTCATGTTGGGGACTAGTCTCTTAGTGATTTATGCATGTTGTCGCTTCTACAAGCATGATTTTCTTTGCTGTTTGTCTTGTGTCTTCGAAATATCAACTTGTTTTAATTGCATTTGAATGATGCTCGAATTACCTAGTCCTTGTGGTCATCTAATTCCTAGATTATCAATCATTTTTATCTGCCACAAATGCTTGCAAATGTCATACATGTTTGAATTCCACATAACCTATCTTGCATATATTATTCAGAATGACTGCCACTTGTAATGAAGTCTTCTTAATTAATTAAGCTCAAAAATTATCTTTCCTATCTCTGATTACATTTTAGGGATTTGAAGAATGCAAAGAACATAGGAAATCCTGGAAAGGAGGTTGTTGGCCTCATGAAATCTGGTGAAACTCGCACTCTTGCTGAGTTTATGGAAAATGGATGGTCTATTTTGGAGAATCTTTGGTTGTTTCACCTTCCAAACAAATCTACAAATGATGGTCATCTCTTTGAGCTTACTGGTGCCAACAAAAGGGTATGCATTTATTCTAAAGAATTTCCATTTTAAAAATATATCTCGTCATGCCAAGAGCTCTCTTGGTTCTTGATTACAGTGTTCACAAATCCAATAGCATGATATTCATTAGCTACGCTGGACATAAGATTGTTAAAGATAAAAATGTGGGAAATGAGATGGATTCGAACTTAGTTCTAAGGTTAGATTCATGTGATTTTGGTTAAGGTGAGAATTTTCCCCGGAAGAAAGCTAGACTATGAACTGAGACACAATGGGAAACGGGGAAATGAAATGAATTTCCTAACAGCTGTTGAATTCTCCATAGAAGAACCCTATGGCAAAGCAGTGGCATTGCTTGACTTGAGATCTAGACATGTCACGGTACCTTACTTTTTTGCTACTATGTCAAACATTTTCTATAGAGGAACATTCTTGTTTTACATTAGTTAATTTGTTTTCTGCTTTCTTCTCCCTCCTTGTTTTCTAAAATTTGATAGGCAAAGGAGAAGTGGATGGTGCTTCCTGGAATCATTTTGACTTTTATTGCTTCCAATATAATGAAAAAAGAAGGATATGAAGGCATCATTGCTAAAAGTAAAGATTTGAAGGTGAATGGCCCAAATGAGGAAAATGAAAAGACAGTCTTGAATGGAACGGGGTTGAGTTCTACTAATATGTGCAATGAAGATGAGGGGATAACATACAAATCTGAAATTTCCATTGGAGGCTGTGGAAATGCAGTGGAAAGTGGTGGCTGTGGTGCTGGTTGTGGTGGAGGCTGTGGAAATTTGATTAAGAGTGGTGGCTGCGGCGGTTGTGGTGCTGGTTGTGGTGGAGGCTGTGGAAATTTGATTAAGAGTGGTGGCTGTGGCGGTTGTGGTGCTGGTTGTGGTGGTTGTGGTGGAGGCTGTGGAAATTTGATTAAGAGTGGTGGTTGTGGCGGTTGTGGTGCGGGTTGTGGTGGAGGCTGTGGAGGAGGGTGTGGATCTATGTTGAAGAGTGGTGGTTGCGGTGGTTGTGGAGGTGGTTGTGGAGGCTGTGGAGGAGGGTGTGGAAATAGGTTGGAGAGTAGTGGCTGTGGAGGTTGTGGTGGTGATCTTATGGATAGTAAATGTGGTATTGATGAACATTTCAATGAAGAGCTAAAGTATGTGAATGAAGAAGCAGTCACTGCATGAAGCATGTTTCATGATTATGCATTGTCACTATTGTATTGTATGTATGAACGTGTGTCTATGAGCTTCTCAATTTCGCTTCTCTCTCATTGATGTCTTTCTTAGACAGAAAACGTAGAAAAATAAGCAGGAGAGTTAAATGTGTAATAATCAACTTGGAGGTAATGATTCTCAGTTAGTTACCTGTGTGTGTCCTTATGCCTTTCTGTTTATGCATGCTTATGGATATTAAGATATTTTCATGTGGTATAGATTCTACTCTTTTTTTTTATTAGTGTGGTATAAACTCTCTTGTGTCGCAAAGTTTTTCTCCCTCGTGATGGAATATATGGATTTTGATAGCCAAATTTGCAACTTGCAAAAATATGTTGATGATTTGCCAAAACTTAACAAAGGAATTTTGTAAACACTTTTATTAGGTTGGAAGTGAGTGGTGCCCAACTTTCTATATTGCTTGATCAAGACTCCATTTCTTAATATTTCACTTGGTTAAACAATTTCTTTAAAAAGTTTACATACGTGATTATACTTAATAACTATGTGAATAGTATTACATTTTTATGTTTAATCATTAATGAAATAATTAGTATTAGATATAAAGAAAATTAAACTTTTAATTATAATATATTTTCTATAAATAAAAAATAATATACATTTAAATTTGTATCATTAAGTTCCAGAATTGGAGTTTTCTGGGGTTTGGGTGCCTATCCAGAACATAAAAGTGTAATATGTTTAGCTCTGTGGTAAGCCTGAATCCTCTTAATTATGGTAAGACCTGAACATATTCCTTTCTTCAAAATTGTTGGGGATATGATATTTTTCTCGCTATATGACATTATTAGGTAAGATATGATGAAATAATATGATATGATTAAATAAAATAAGAATATGATTATGTTAGATTAGATAAGATAATAACAGTGCAATGACTCGGTCTACAATTCGGATTGTTGCTTCTGTCTATTGGGCTTGACCCAATGGGGATCCAAGGGTACACAATACAAATTTTTATTATACTTTTTTAACTTCAGCTCCTTTCTGGGATGATCGATCCATACATGGCCAACAACTACATGCTTCTTATAGGATCGAAGCAAAGTTAAATCCATAAGGCCTCCTCCAGATGGGGGTTCAATGATACGGTCATCAGCTGGTATTATCAATGGTTGAGGTTGTAGCTGTGCCTATGCTTGTGCCTTTGGTTATGACTCTACCTATGATTGATGTCGTCAAGTCAACTCTCCATCACCACGTGTTGATGCAGTCACACATTGCCTTTGTGCCTCCGGATCTAAGACAAAGACAGTATGTTTCATGCGAGCCATCTAAAAAAACAAAATATTAATTAAACAATTAAATTAAACAATAAATTAAATAATTTAAAAAATAAAAAATAAACACAATGAATATATGTTTTGTTGTGTTATTCATCAAATAACACAATAAAATCATATTTCCGTTGTGATGTTTTGAAAACAACATAATGGAAGTACAAGTCCATTGTGTTATTTGATGAATAACACAATGAAATTTCACTTTCATTGTGGATTTTTACAAAACTAAAAAATGAACATAACAAAATACAATTTTGTTCTATTTTGAGTTAAGATATACAACGAAACCACACTTTTATTGTGGGTTTTTTTCTTTGCTTTGAAAAAGTATACAATGGAAGTGCGATTTTATTGTGTTTCTTAACCCATAACACAATTAAATCACATTTTTATTGTATATTTTTTTTAAATAAAAAAAGATAATAGATATAAGATTTCATTGTGCTATGGGTTCAAAAACACAATGAAAACGTATTTTCATTGTGAAAAAAATGAAAAAAAAAGGCGAGAAGGAGAAAGAGTTGGAGAGAAAAAGAATGAGAAGGAGAGTGGGAGAGGGAAGGGGAAAGGTTGGGTGGTTTTGGCAGGGGGAAGAGAGAGTTGAAGAGGGGAATGAGAGGGGGGGGGGGGGGGAGAGAGAAGGGTAATTTTGACTATTTCCTATCATTTTTGAAAATGGTAGTAGAAATAATTATTTCACGAGCAAATTCAACTTTGATCATCAGCATGGGTAATTTGGAGGCCCAACTATAAGGGTGGTTAGTAGGTCCATATGCACCATCCTTAATTGAGCTTAGATTTGTCTTGAAAGGAAAATAGAAAATCTGCTTCCACCAAAACATTCTACCTTTGTCTCAATCAATGTTTTATTCCCTCTAAAATCTATACAAACATGTTGAATATATGAATAAGGTATTAGGATGAAGTTGGAATGTATATATTCTCCTCACATCAAAAGAAAAAACAAAGCCTCTAGTCCTCTACAAATGGAAACCAAACCACCCCATTATTCTAGTTTCCAAAATTATAATTTCTGTACCAAAATTAACGTCAATCCAGTCAGGAAAATTCATGAATAAAGTTTTGATCTGGGTGGCCCCTGTCTCATTTGGATGGTTCCAGCAAGGCTCTTTAGCGTTTGTCCAGGAATCTTTCAATTTCATATAGTTTATAGTTTAATGCTCCCCCGATCAATCTGATCAAGAGCCAGAAGAAACAAATTATGTGCCAATCGATGGATAACCCTATAACTGGTTCTTCAAGAAGCCGAAATAACAAAATAGAATTGAGTCAAAGACAAAACTTCAATTAATTAAGATGAGAAAGCCTACATCACATCTTTCATTATCTGTCGCATTATTATAATTTATACATCTTAAAAATCTAATTGGCCATCATATCATAAATATAATTATAACAAACAGTTGATACAAATGATAATAATTCATAAAAAAAGCAATCTAATGTGGATATGAATTTTATACACACTTGATAGTCTTATATTTATGACTGCTGCTGAATCAATCGAAACTATGGTCCATAGATTAAAAAGAAATGAAAATGTTAACTAATCAATTTCACCTGTGACCTAATTCAACTCATGTATGAATTTATGACTGTAAACAGAATTTACAGCTGCACATAGTTGATGGAAATGCAAGTAAGTTGCGGGAATCTAATGATCACGATCACATTTTTGGAATTTAGTTAATGGATCATCCCATTTTACACACATTCGGTTGAAAATAATCCGGCATATGAGTTTTGACAAAGCTCACAGCAATGATGTCTAGGTTTGATTTGGTAAACTAGTGACAGGTGAAAGAGAACAAGTATAAAAGGACATAGATAGAAGTTTCAATTCGATGTGATATAAAGCGAGGGATGTAAATAGTTGGAGGCTTGGACATGTCTCCACATGAAGCTATGTTTTCATTAGTAGCTAGAAGCCTATAAAGTTTCAAAACCATGAGTATCAATGGATACTGACAATGATAGGAGATTGTAATGTCTCCATGTAGCAAAGAAAACAAATGGAAATGATAGCTAAATACAAGATCTCAGTTGAGGTATAAGCAAAGTCAATGTGTGTATATAACTGAGAAGCCATTTTGAATGATCAGAATTAAAGTCCTAAATATATTCAAGCATGTGGGATGCAATCATTAGTTAGGCATGATTATTACCTCGTGTTAGGAGCATTTTCAACAGGGCCTAGTGTTCGGTATTCAGCTCTTTGATTCAATTCATTTTCCACACTAACAGGAATTACACTAGCTAGGTGGAAAAGAATAGTGGTAACATATGGACTTTTATAAAATTCAGTAAATACATATGTTTAGCCTTGACTTCTATTAATTAATCAAATGCCGAGTTCTTCAACTCTACCTCCCTATTTGGTTTAGCAGACACCTCAATATGATGATATTATGTGTAGAAATTTAATCATATATATTACTCTCATCATTAGCTAGCAAGATAGCCTTTTCATATGATATATACCCCTCATACCATCACTGACATTTCATTATAGTAATTGCCAATTGCTATTTAATGCGCTTACTCTTTTTTGGTACATCAATGCAGCTTACTTTAATTTGCTACCATGGCTTATTTCACCTTTTTGTTTTACTTACATGTAAGATTGATGATAGCTTGCAAGTATACATTGTTTTGGATTATTTTCTTTCACATCATTGTAGCCATGAATTTCAGTGTTTCAACTTCCAAGTTACAATCACTTGTGTTTGCTTTAATTAAAAGTTGTGAGTAATCCGGGTTATGAAAATCTTACTTGTATGATGGATAACATATATTTTCTCTAAACTCATATATATATATATATATATATATATATATATATATAAAAGATTTTGTATCTTGAACTTAAATATAATAAATAATTTTATCATACTTAAATTATCATTTTAAAAAAAAATCATTTAATTTTAATTTTATTTATTTATGATATCAAATTTTAATGAAACATATTTTAAAAATAATCTTATTTTTTATTTAAGATTAATAAAATTAAATAATGTCAACCATCTGTCTTAATAAATATAAAATTTGTTATTTGTGTTTATATATCATTTCCCTCATATATTATTATTTATTGGTTCCCTCATTGTTTCATGTTGCAATCACTTAGGACGTGCTCTTAATTAAAAGTTTTAAGTAGAGAGAAACTCAAGTTTAACTAACATGCGTGATTGATAGCATATATTCCTCGCATTTCATAATAATTGTTATGTAATAAAGAACAAATTATTCTAAAATAATTATTATTTTAATTTTTTAATATAATATTAATTATTTTTCTCACTTATTTACCTTATAACATTAATAATATGGACTATAAAAATAAAAAATAAATTAATGATGATAAGATTAATTTTATAAATTTATTATCATTTTTTGTCTATTTATTTATTTTCCTTGGTCTGAATAAAAAAACCTAAAATTATAATGAAACAGAAGGTATAATAAAAGTGAGAAACTTTTGATTATTTTCTTTGGTTAATTATATTTCTCTACACGTTCTTTTGTCAACTGTTGAGAATTATTTTCTTAAAAAATACTACTCCAATCCCCATTTTTAAAATATAAAGTTTCTAATATATTGGTAACGGAATTAATAATAATATTCGTTATTGAAAATCATATATGTTACTCATGGTTTGAATTTTGAAACACGCTAGTACCTTACAAGGATAGAAATTAAAAGATCATTAACCTTCTAAAAAAAGATCATTAACTTTCAAAAATCAATTTTCTTTTTTTATTATTAATGGAATGATTAAAATATATACTCCATTTAATTTAAACATTTTTTTGTTACCAATTTTGCCTATTTTAGCCTTAATAATCACGGATATATTCAATTGTCTGCACATACCTAACAAAAACTATGTATGAAATTGATTTTCCACATCTCACATATTTTCCCCATAATTGGATGCCTTTTTTTCCGGTAGTTAGGATAGTGGAAGTTAAAAAATGTATAATAACTAAACAACAAAATAAAAAGATACTGAAGAATGTTTTTCGTTAAAATAGTGTAAAACTACATCCATGCGGATGCATGATAGACTATAAAATTAAGTGTACACGTAATATTATATACATTTAATTATAACGTTGTATAACTTAGCAAGGGAGAACTAAGATTAATATAAGATACACCATTTTATATGTTACTAAATATTTATGAGTCAAACAACTGAATTGAAAGTTGAAAATGAAATGTAATTAACAATTTATCATTTAAAGTTATAACAATTTTAAAAATAAAATATTAGTCATTCTAAAGTAAATGAAAACTAAGTTTAATAAAATTAGAATATATAATTTATTTTATAAGTTGACAACCAGACTTTGCTGAAACATTCTGAGCATTTAATTGTAACCGACCAAAATGCACACATGTTGGCTGTTCCATTTTTTGCATAATTAAATGTATACGATAATTGTATACATTTAATCATAATTGTATACAATTTATCAAATAAGAACCAAAATTAATAAAATTAAAATATATAATATATTTTATAAAATATTGTTATTTATGATTATTCATGTTTTAAAATTTTATAAACAATCAAATACATATTTAATTTTATTGAGTTTTTTGTCGTCAAATATGTTATTAATATATTATTTATAAAAGATTAACTTATGAAGTAAAAATTTAAAACTGTTAACATGCATTTATCATGAATATATTGAAGATCAATTGTAAAATTAATTTGAAGTATTAGGAAACAATGTCGTATGATAAATTATCTAATAAGAATAATTCAAAGTATTTTATTTAAATTTAAAAAACAAAATTGTCGTCAAATATGTTGTTAATATATTATTTACAAAAGATTAACTTATGAAGTAAAAATTTAAAACTGTTAAGATGCATTTATCATGAATATATTGAAGATCAATTGTAAAACTAATTTGGAGTATCAGAGAACAATGTCATATGATAAATGATCTAAAAAGAATAATTCAAAGTATTTTATTTAAATTTAAAAAACAAAATTGAACCCAAAAAATAAAATAAAAAATAAAAAAATTATTTAATCTTATGTTTATATATAATTATTTAAAAAAAAATTATATAAATAATGGTTATGATAAATATGACAATGAATCACCACGAGATTTTATGTTATTTCTCATTCTTGCTTCTCAACATTGTTTCCATCCCCGTCCTTAAATCTCGATGACGATAAAAATCTTGTATTTATCCACAACTTTATATGGGATCATGTATACTTGTCGATCTTCACCCTTGCACACTGAAATTGTTATTGTTATTATTTTATAACAATATATTTTTACATATTTTGTGTCTAATTTTAAATTTATAACTAATTTTAAAAGTAATTAAATTGAATGTCATGAAATTACCTTCTTGGTATAATTGTATCCATTATTTACAATTTTGTAGAATTAGTAAATGATAACCACGAATAATTAAAAGAAAAATGCTAATGATAAAATATACAGTGATATTACTAGAGCCTAAGAGAGGGTTGAAAGACTTTAGAAACATTGTAACACTTCCTAATAAAAAAAAGTAACACCTCCAAAGCAAATAAATTTAGAAAAAACAATCACTTGAATTCTACCATACCTATCAATGCCACAAGCAACACAAGAATGAAGGCACCCTTGCTTACCATCCTCCAATTCACTCCTCTTCTGCAATGAATTTTTGTTAATCAGGTAACAAAGTGAATAAAGACTTTCAAATCAAAATGACTTGTGGTAACCTTTCAAGCTTAAGAGTAATCGTGCAAGAGAACAAATCTAAAAAAAATAATAGAAAGCAATATGAAAAGAAGTAGATAAAAATTCCTTTACTCCAAAGAATGTGTTTTTAATTAGTTCATAGAGTGTAAATCATGTAAGAAGTTTAGAATACATTAATAATTTTTATTTTTCTTAAATTAAACAAAAAGTATATTATCAATATTTTTTTAATCTTTTTTTATCATCCAATACTTCGAGATTTTTAAACATGAAAAAGATGAATGAGAATAGATACTTACCACCAAAGGTGGAGAAGTAAACAAAAAACACATAAAACAATTATTGTAAAATTATTTATTTAAAAATTAAAACTACTAATTTTTTTCATTTTAAAAGTACACATGGAGCAAAATATTAAAATCAGTGATATATGCATTAAATATCTTGTATTTTAAGGGATGCATGAGAATCAAAATTTCCACCTTGTCGTGGCCACCAACATCCCAAACAATGAAGCTAATATTCAAAACATTCCAGCACTCTCACACGCCAAATAGTAAACCCATAATAACCCCGCAACGTTTGTAAAAAGTAATATTACAGTTGTCGAAGATTATTTTATTTACATAGCAATTAGATCAACTTCAATTCAGGGTCTCACATCAAGCAAAACATGATAACCAACATAATTTGGGATCTCGGTATTCAGGCCTAGTGGTCTTGAAGTCAGTTATTATCATGAATCCTAACTAAATAATTAAGACATTAGTGATTAATTAAGATAATTCTATACAATCTTAATCGATAAGACATATTCCTTCTACATGTAAAAAATAATTAGAATAACACATCTATTAAGGTTGGAGAAAAAGAGAAAATTTAGAAACTCATTAATGGTAGGAATTGTAGTAACGATCTCTCTAAGCTTGACCTTGTAGAGGATAGTGGTCTTACCAGCAGCATCAAGACCATTCCCGTGGAATTGTACATAGACAATAAAAAAAAAAGTAATAGTTTAATTAGTCAATTTATTTAGTTAAATTAAAAGAAAATTAAACTTACACCTTTCTTAATCTTGGAAATCAGTAAAGTCCATTTGTCAAAATCTAAAGAGCCCTTGAAAATAACTTACACCTTACAACATTGTCATCAATGGCTGCAAAAACAAAATAATTGGATTACAACCCCAACTTAGTTTAATTATTTACATTATACAGGCAAAAAATATTATAGTAATTTTCTAGATTTTACGCTTTCTTCTTTTTCCCGTGCTTCATTCTCTATTTCATTTTTCTCATCACTTAGAGGAATAATAGCAGGAAATGAGTATGGATTTGCGATGACAGGACCAGAGCGGTGAGAGGTGGAGCAACCTAGAAGAAAGAAAGCGGAGCTCAACACAACGCTTTTAACCAAAACAAAATTTAAAATTAGACAAAAATCATGTGACTAACAACACATGGGAGTGCTTGGTAGTTCTTTTATTATAGTGTAGGAGATAATGCACTACTCTCATTGTTCTCCTCTCTTTGATGCAATCCACCTAACCCGGAGTCCTCGACATTTCTGATCAACCCATCATAGCACTCCAGTAAAAAAATTTGTCAACCCATACTTTGTGGTACATCAATTGCATGAACATCGTCTTCTTCTTTAGACAACACCCATAAACAAATTATTAAAAAAAACAAAATAAATAAACAGTTAAATTTGCACCCACGCTCCTTTAGGCAGGATGAGTTGATTCCAATTGAAGCACATAAGAACCAATAGTGCTGCTACTTCTATTATATTTATAGTCAACAGGTTAGAAGGAGTAATGACTTGGTTACTTGATATTTATTAAGTGTGTTGTGTGATAAATATTTATTAACCTTAGCATCCTTTTGTGATTTTTTTATAACCCAGTGGTATTACTAATACCTTGTATAATATTATTTGTTTGCATATATATATATATATCCAGCATAAGATGTTTGAAATTGTTTTATCTATGAATACTATTGGTAGGCCCATTAATGCATAAAAATTAAGGATGGAGAGAAAATTCGTTTCAAACCTAAATATATGCATAAAGACCCAAAATTAATAATAAAAGAATATAATGAAAAATCATTATCTTTTCGTTAATCATTCAACACTTATCTTTCTTGAGTGAGCAATGAGTAAGATGCATGTTTTTTGTCTCTAGTGAAGGGATCTTGTAGGGACATTCAACTCTTATCTTTTTTTTAGTTGCATCGATCATGATCTTCTCATAAATACTCATCTTAGGGACATTCAACTTCGTGAAAAATAGTAGAAGCGAAGAGAACACCATGTGATTTAATTCTTGGATATTGTTTACATTTGGCTCACACCATAAGATATGATAAAAGCATACGACCTTAAATCTAGACACAAGCATTTCAAGATAAGGAATGCACAACAGAGATAAAAGTAGAACACAAAAAGGCATGAAGTGCCTCTGGAAAATTAAAAGTGAGCTCCTCATTGTTTAGTAAAGTAAATTTTTATTCGGAATTCTACATTGTCATTGTAACAAATACGGTAAATGTTGTTTCAAAAAAAAAAATAGTAAATGTCATAAGATCATAAAGAAGTTTAACATGACCAATAGCCTAATTATGGTCTATTCGTCTAATAGGAAAACCTGTTAAATAACCACATAAATATTCAACATCATCGATAAATCAAAGTGAGATTTGATATTCCTCCTAGACACAACTAATCAGCTTTTAAAGCATGCTGACCATTTTATCTGCTCAATAAAAAGTAAATAACCTCAAAGATAAAAAAAATCTTAGATTGAATAATGTACTTTGTCCGTCATAATATTCTTGAAGAAAAAACTAACTATATTGCAATAGTTTTTAATAGAAAATGTGTATAACTTTGATTCTCTTAATTATTTTGTTTGACAGAAACGTATAAATATTAATTATAAGTTATGGTTCAAGTTTTT
This sequence comes from Glycine max, assembly GCF_000004515.6. Taxonomy (NCBI): domain Eukaryota; kingdom Viridiplantae; phylum Streptophyta; class Magnoliopsida; order Fabales; family Fabaceae; genus Glycine; species Glycine max. The sequence continues at coordinate 1,968,878 of NC_016088.4, read as the reverse complement.
TGTAAAATACTGACCATTGCGGTAGTCATGTAAATTAGCAACTACTACTTCGTTGCATTTCTCATAGCTAATGGGATAGGTATTCCATGTCTTCCTATATCTTCTTCAGCAAATGATCTTGAAAAGTAACATAATTAGCATAACATTGACATAATTTGGTTAAAGATTTGTATAACATTCAAGATGAATATTAATTCTTACATAATTTTTGGGCAATTAAAGCAGTATCAACAACACGACTATCATAAAAAAAAAAAAAGGTGAAAGCTCCATTAGGTTGCCTGGGCTGCTATTGAATTTCATTAAGTACTACAGAAATTAATCAACGATAGGTAAATTTCCTATCACAAATGATGGTAACAAAAAAATTTAAAAAAAATGAATGAATTGATATTACTTTTATAACTCATTTGTTTGACGTGAAGTTTCTCGTTGAGCATTTGCACTCTGAAAAAATATAACAGAATTAGAAATTAGAAAATAGATTATATGTCAAAGACAAAGGAGTAGCTGGCCAACCTATAAAACATAATAATACAAAAAAATGTGAGATCAAAATTCATCCATCAAACATAGTTGACAAATGGAAGAACTCTCTAACTAGAGATGATCACCTATCTTTGTTGCTGATTGACTAACACTTGAAATTCATAAATCCAACCTTGCAAAGTTGTCAAACAATCCATCCACACCATTCTCTAGCTGAAAAGGAAACAAAAACAAATGCAAAAAAAAACAAATAACTTGTTCATTATTAAGAAGGTTATTGCTCTCCATAATTTTTTTCACGTCATATCTTGTTGTATCAAAGTTATTGACAATCGGAACAGAAAGATGGAGGAAGAGAAAGAAAAACAGGAAGGAAAGAGATTTGATAGAAAAGATAACTGAGTGATGACGATATAATAAAATTGATAAAGAGAGGGAAAGGAAGCATAGAAGAAAGAGAGAAATGATAATGAAAATGAGGGATAAAAAAGAGAAAAGTAAAACCTAAAATTTGAATTTGAATTTTGAAGAAAAAAACCTAAAAGCAAGCATAGAAGTGTTTAAACCTAAACTTTTGTTTGCAAAGGAAAAGGAAAAAAAAAAACAAAAAATGAAGGAGCCAACATGTGCGTGCTAGTCGTTTTTATTATAGGATATAGATAGATTTTGTATTAATTAATGCCACTAATTTCTTAATGTATATGGATCAACCTTGACGAGGAACATTTTCAGAATAATAGGCGTAACGAGCTAGAGAGTAGACTTGTTGTACAATCGTCACCAGCACCGGCTCACTGCCCAAGTGTTCATGTCACTATAGTTACCTTGTATGATTCTGTCTTCAGTTTCCATCGGAACTTGAAAATTGAAATGTCACTTTTCTTGTTCTCCAGCTCGTAGACCAATTCTTCATACATAATCAATTCAACTTTTAAAATATGAGTCCTGCTATTTAGCACGAACGAGCCTATGCACGAATAGCACGAACGCAACATTGAACGGTTGAGTTTTTTTTTTTCCTAAAACAAATACTAATTAAATAATGAGAAATGCTTTATAGTACGAATATAATTTCGTACTTTAATCACCAATGACGTGGTTTCTCTCTTATCTTTCTTTTCATGTTATTCTTCTTCTTAGTTTATGTTTTTCCCTTCAGTTTCTTTTTTTCTTTTTCGTTGGCTATTATAATTCCAATTGAAGACCTATTTCAATTCTTTTTTTTCATCTTTCTCGCTTAATGCTCATCTTCTTCTCCTGCGGTGTGTGCAATTAAATAATGTTTTAGGCTTTTAACAGTGCACCGGTGCGGCGGTGCAAAGCATTTGAAACCTCTACATTCAAATTCAACACAAATTAAGTATCTTACCTTTTAATGTTATTTAGAGCATTGTAAGAAAAGTTAGTGTTTCCGGTGGTTGTTTCATCAAATGAAAAGTTTAGAATTTGCTCCATGAGATCCATGGGAAACGCCAAGAGCTTATGTGATTAACGGAATTAATTTGCAGCATAGAATCAAAAGTTTATTGGGCTTTTATCTTATTTTTTTAATTTAGTTTGATTATTTATTTATTTATTTATCTAAAAATTTCAATTTAATCTTTTATTTTATTGGTTCAGTTTAATCTTTTCTGTTTTTAAAAAAGTTGTCTGATGTTTTATTTTATTCTTTTGATTTAGTTTTTATCTTTTTTTATTTTTTATTTTACTTTGTTTGATAAACTTCATTGATTATTTTAAAAAAATTATTTAATTTTTTCTTCTTTTCTCTCCACTTCATTTTTAACAAAAAAAATCATTCTTAATTAATGATGTAAATCTTAAATGAATCGGAGAATTAAACTAAACAAAAAAAGATAAATAATTAAAATAATTTTTTTAAAAGATAAAGAATAAATTGAACTAAAAAATAAGATAAAAGATAAAATTAAATTTTTAAAAGATAAATAATCAAATTAAACTAAACAAAAAATAAAATAAAAAACCAAATAAATCATTTGGTTTTTTATGTTTGTTTCTAACATTTTAATTTATTATTTTTATCAGAAATTGTTTGGTCCGTTTCGTACATAAGTCCTTCGTACCATATAACACTCCTCTTAAATAATTAAGAAAATAAAAAGATGAAATTTCATTGAATACACGTTCGTGTGCTTTTGACGAAAATATTTTCGTAACTTTTAACATTTTCCTTAAAATATACTAAAAAAAAGACATTAAAGTTCGTACTGAAATTGTTTTTATTTTCCTACCTCCTCCGTTTTTTTATTTGTTTTTTAAAGTTATTTATGTAAAAACTAAAAAATATAATAAATTTTCTTGATTCTAATAAAATAGTTGTGCAATTTTTTATTTTCCTCATTTTTTCCACTTCATAATAAATACATGTAAATATGTGTAAATTAATTAAAAATATAAAAGAGTAATTAATATGAAAGTCAACTATAAAGAGATCTAACTTAATTGATTAAACATGATGTCTGAATTGTTATAAATCTTTTAATATTGACTTTAATCCCTTTCAATAAAAAAATATATTCTTGAACTTTGGAAGCAACATGCAAATTTATAGATACAAAAATTCTCCAAAAATCCGACAATTCAAAAGAAATGGAGAGAGCATTTCAAACGAGTATGATGTTTTATCTTACAAATAATGATGAAAAATCAATAGATAATTTATTCCACAAATTTTAAATCTCAAAAAAAATTCTAAGGGAGCATTTGTTTGATGGATACTTTTTTTAGTCTCATGAATATTTTTTCTGAAAATATAACACGAGAATGTTATTTTCAAATATTATTAAAAATGTGTTTAAAATTGGTTGGGATTGTTTTTTTCATTTCCAGGAATAATTAAATTGAGTTATTTTTCTTGGGAATATATTATAATTACTTAAATATCCTTATTATAAAAAAATTTGTTACACACTTACACCCTCGTTGTATCCCCATGTGTTCAACCATTACAATAATTGAAAGAGAGTAAGAATTGCCTATAAAAGAAGGAGCATCGGAGGGAAAGATAAGAATAAAATTGATAATAAACCAAATTGAGGGAACACTATTTGGACATGAATCAAATTTGTGGGATTGAAAAAAATTTAAACAGTATCATAAAGAAATAATGAGAGAGTAATGGAGTAATGATTAGTAATTAAAATAATATATATGAATTTTCTCTCATAAAGAAGTATTTTATCTCATGGGAATAATTATTCTTCACTTTCTCTCCTGAGACTAAATATTGATCCAACGTGAGATTATATATTTTCTAAAAATAAAATATACTTAGGATTGATTTTTATTATCTCGTAACAAATGTGAAATAATTTTTTGTGATCCTGTATTTCCAATGATGACTAAATAATCCATGAAACAAAAGTTTCAAAATCTTTTCAACTAAACCTTTGCAAAATCAGAAGGAGAGTGTTGATAAATGTTCTTTAAGAGTTAAGACATTAATTAAGAAAATAAAAAAACAAAATAATAAATTGCGTTAAATGTGTATTAGAAATCATAACAGAAATACATTAATACTGTAACTTTTAATATATTTTTTTTCAATTTTAACTTGCTTAACAAATCTGTTTAAGGTACTACTATTAAATTTACCTATTTACTATTGTGTATCCATAGATTGATGACTATATAGAGTAAATGCATTAAATAATTTTTTAAAATATTTAGATTATTTGAAAGTTTTAAATATAATTTTAGTACTTTAAATATTGAATCATATTAATTTTAATTCTCCAAAAGTAATTTCCTTACATTTGATTCTTAACATTTTTAAAATTTCCGGCCCTTTTAAGTCATTAATATATGGGCTGATGGCCTTCTAAAATTTAGAATGTATTAATTTAGATGAATAATTAAGTAATAAAATTTTAAAATAAAATAAAATACACTTTTCTCCCTCTAAGAAACGGTTATATTATATTTTCGAATTTTAGAAACTGTACTTTCCACCCATAAAAAATGAAATGTGCTATACTTTTTTTTATTTTTAGTATAAACATATCTCTTATTAATAATGAGCAACTGTGAACAAACATTCTAGGGACAATTCGCCCTTTATCTCCATCTTTCAAAATCATCACCGAAGTTAATTTTCATCATCCTATTATTTATTTTAATAAGATAATTGAATATGAAATATAACACTACTTTTTTTTATCGACTTTAGAACTACATTAAAAGTTATGATTTCTTCTTCCAAATTAAAGTGTCATGATTGACTGTAGGGACAAAAGCGTTGTGTATGATGCTGGAACCATAGCAAAAAAATCATGATGACAATTTTGTTTTCATTAAAGTGAATGATTTTAGAAGAGTTTATATAATTTTATTTACATGTACTTTTTTTAGTCAATTTTGTTCGAGACATAGTTTGTAATTGTAATGCATGTATCTCAAACCCCATACTTAGAAAACAAAACTTTAATATAATTTTAGAACAGGAATCCATTCTAACCTTGTTTCGAACGCAGTTTGTAATTGTAATGCATGGATCTCAAACCCCATAATTAGAAAACAAAACTTTAATATAATTTTAGAACTGGAATCCATTCTAACCTTGCTTCGAACGAAGTTAATTCTTCAGGTTTTACTACTTGTACTGTACAAAATTATAAGTTAAACTATTTATATAATTTTTTTATTTATAAGAATACAACACAATAGTAGAATTTTTCAATACTCATGCATACATACTAATCAATTAATTAAGTTATATTTGTTTAATTGTATATCTTATATCCTATTATGTTAAATTAATACAAAACAGTGACAATAAAGTTTGAATATGAAATTTTGTATAACTACTCAAATCCTTTGTCATTAAGCTGACTATAAGGATTATATAATATTTTTCACAATATTATTATTAATTTTTTATTGGATATTTATAATGATACTTCTTCTATGCATGTCTCCATCACATTAATTATTTCATAACTTTTTGTTTTCTTTTTGTTGTGAAAAATGTCATCAAGTATAATAATTTCTCTAAAACTATAAATTGAATACTTCGTTTTTAGACACAATGAGGGGATACTTTACCGACCATACATACTCTCATAGATGTATTATAGTTGCAGACCGACCAGGCAAGACCTCGTAACTTTGCCCAGTCCGCAAATTCTGCTAAGCAAAATTGAATAGACAATACTTGTCCACATCTGTTTGTTGTTAGTATATCGAATTATAGACTACACAACCAACCATTATTGACCACAAATGTTTTTATTATGCTGCATTGCATATCTCGGATTTTTTTTTTTTTATTATTGTTATTATCAAGTAGTACTCCTATTCTGTTTCCCATTCCATGTCTTGAGCTAGCACTGTTATTTTACCTCATATCAAAGAAAGGATATCAAGAGAAGGCAATTAATTAATTAATATTGCATGTCTAGGAATATATGATGAAACTTGAAGCTACTTTCAATTACATCATGTCCTTTAAAAATTAAATACAGATACGTACATAACTGATTTGTTCAACTAAATCAAACAAATTAAAAACCTTATTGGTGAAAAAATAAAAGAAATAAAATGGGGTTGATGATTTGGACCAAAAAATTAATGTTTGAAAGTGAACAGGAATGAAGGTGATGAGGGGATGATCACGATCACCCTGAAGGAGCAGGGGTGTTCCCTAGCTACTGCAATGTTAGTTAAAATTCTCGTCTTTTTATGGCACTTTTTGCCCTCATTATTTGGAAGTGACACTGCTCATATTGCTAGGATTGGTCTCGTTCTCATGTGGTGAAGGAGAGGGTAGGGATAGGACCCATCATAAGAGTGTCGATCTCACTCTCACCAATTGGCAATTGCAACAACCATGACCATATATGATATCAGTTTTTGATACCCCACTATTCATCTGAGAAACTAAGATACAATAGCTAACGTACGAGCTCTGACGTTTAAGCTGGCAGAGCTTCCATCCTCAACAGGCAACAACACTGCAACAGCTACTTAATTAGCCTCCGTGACATGATATCTTGCGCATGGAAACCCAACAGAAATCTTCCTTCCTCTAACACTAATTCGTACTGCTGCTAATATATGGAACAAAACTAACCTTCCACGTTTAAATGTTTGATATTTTGTGAGATTGATTAAGATAATAAGCCTCAATTACAAATTAACAATATCTCGTGCATTTTAACTAGTAAAGAAATACATAATTTTAAGTGAATTTAAGATATTTCTGACCAAAGAGTCAATGATTAATTAATTTCTCGAAATACTAATAATATTTATTTGTGATTTTGGTCAAAAATTAATCATAGATATTTTTTTACACACAAATTTAAGATTAAACCTCTAATTATATACATACAAAATCATTTTCCAACTCTCTGTCACACCATTTTGATTTTGATAACTTATCTAAAAATAGATAATGCATGCAGCATGTGTATATTAGTTAATTTTAATTAAAAAAATTGTTTATACTCAAACTCAGTAAATAAGTAAATATCATATCGACTGCAGATAATTTTTATTAATATCCATTACATCTGGGTCCATTGGCAACTCCGTAAGTAAATGGCTTATATGGAAAGAGAGGAGCGCTAGTAATATATATTTTATCCATCTGAAATTGCTGCAAGCACTAAGCAACCTATAGTTTTTCACTAATGAATAGTTAACTGCGAGTTGCCCATCCCCACTAATAATGGAAGATTTATTGCCCTACTTTGGGAATTTTTTAATCGATTTTGTCAAATATCCCCTCATTTATAATCTGCTGTCATAAATGTATTGGTAGTAAATCATAAAACAATAAAAATATTGAGAGTAGTTAAAGAAATAAAAGTAAAAAAAAAATCTTACAAAAGTATAGTGTTAATATTTTTAGAAGAATGAGCGGTAATTTCTTGAATACTTTTCTTCTTATGCTTTCTAATTTATTAAAAAACACCAATTTTGATAGGTCTCAATAACTAATTCTCCTGATTTAGGATGAGATATACAAAAATTAATAATTTTTAGTAAATTTTAGCAAATCATAAAATTATGCTAGAAAGAAGATGCCTAAGAAAATATCAGTAGTATTCCTCTGATACTATTTTTTTTTTAAAGACGTTCCTCATATTTTTAATATAAATTTTGTACTTTTAATAAAACTTTTATTTACCATTTTACTTTCTTACCTATTATCCTTTTCAGAGTAATGAATAGTAAAAGTATTTTTTTAAATATTTCTATAACATATTAAGTGTATCTGAATTATATATTTATTATGTTTATTTCACGACGTCATTTTTGTTTTGCATCCTTATAGAATGTTAAATTACCTATCAAAGAAAGGAGAAGGGAGAGGAAACAGTGTGTACCAAAACAATATGAAATAATCACGATTATATATACCGATAGAAAACGTTTTGGCCGTCATAAGAGTACCTTCATTTCCGTTAATTAAAAGAAACGTGAAAGGTGAAAAGTTTCATATGTGATATATTACTAAAACATTCAGATGATACAAATTTATGATTTAACCTATATAACAATACTAAAAGAAAAAGGTCATTTGTTAACTATTTGACATCAATTATTACCTGTTGATAGCATAACTTTCGATTGACAAAAATTTAATTATTAATATGTATATTGCGAGTTTGCATTAAAATTGTAATACACTACTTAATTGTTTTATTATTTTTTATAGATCATTAGAGAATTTTATTTAAGTATAGTAAAATCATTAATTATGAACAGTAAAATTTTGCTTTCAATTGCATCTAGAACTTTAAATCATTAATTAAACTAAAGCAATCGGCGCGGCCTTCGGTGATAAATTATAATACATTATACTATAATTAATAAATAACTCTGGTAGTATTTTTTTTTCCTGACTTTAGCTAGTATTAATATATTATTAATGTATCAAATATTACTATACTATATTATATTGACAATATTTAGATTAACAATTAAATAAAAATATATTGACAAAAACAATTATAATGTTAAACAATTTTATCCGTGGGTCAAGGATATAATGTATATATTAATGACAATGATTAATGATTTCATATCTCTCTTGTACGTTGAGTATTTGATAAATAAAATAAAGAAAGAATATGGAGAACATCCTGCATGCAAAAAGTAGAAGACGTGTCTAGATAGTAGCGTACATTGATCTGCAAAAACGAGAGTGGGGCCAAAAATCATAGGAAATGGACAAAAAGTACATGTTGATTTGTGTGATTTGTGTCTTTCTTATGTGAATTGTGAACTCAACTCAACAAAACTACGTATGCAATGCATCCCTACACCTCCCTTTTCATAACACTGAGGTCACGTCCATTACTATTTCTATCAGCATCATCTTCTTTTAGCCATCCCCTCTCGTCCTCAACAAAATTCATTTATCCAACTTTTGTCATCAATCAGATCTAATATGAGATTTAACATCTCAATTATTGAGATCACGCACGCTTAAAATTTGTTTAAAGGCTAAAGCTATCGAACCATCCGTAATTATTAGTTTCTTTCTTTCATTTTTTTCCCACTTTTTTTTACCTGATTTAGCTTCTTTTTTTTTAATCATTTGCTGAAAGACATGAATATTAAAAAAAAAGACAGCATAAAGTTGTAGCTTTTTTTACACAAGAGGTATTTTTAATTAGCAAATTTAAAAATTTGTCGTAAGAGATTAAGTGTACCCCGCGAGTTTTATATCAGTTGCTAATGATATAAAATCTTTCTAATCAAGAAGTGCGGTTTGGTTTGAAGGGTGATGATAGGCTCAAATCCCTTAAGTAGTTAGGGATTTAAAAGATGATAAGTTATTCAAAATTATATATATATATATATATATATATATATATATATATATATATATATATATATAATGATAATCAAAATACTTAGATTAATTTTTTGTCATTTTATATTTATTAGTTAACTTATTAAATTATCTCATCAAATACTCTCAATTTAATCATTTAATCTATAAGTTTTTGCCTTTTCAGTTCTTAATTTTTAACTCATCATCTTTTAGTTAATTTATAAGTTTTCAGTTAATTTATAAACTAATTTTGACAAATAAACAGATCACGTTGTTATTTCTTTATTTTTGATACAATAAATATTTAATGCATTCTGATAATAAATAAATAAAAACGTTACTGATATGCTGCAACTGCAAAGCAAATTGATCAAATACGGAATATTGATCAACAGATGCTGCAAGAGTAGAAATAGACCGATTTTCTGTAATGTCAAGAAGGAAATTAAGCAAAAGCGACATCAGATACGAATTTTGGTAATGTTACGAAGATAAAGAAGTAAAAAGCGACAGCAGATTCATAACCTGTCTCGTGTGGTGACAAATGGGGAGCAAATTAATACACCAAAACATGCAAGGTTAGAGCTGAAAGAATTATTGAATAATAAAAAATAATGTGGCACTAGTAGTAAGAATTAATTAGGTCGAAAAAAGAGGGTGACACGATTCACGAATACAAGGTTCTTTCACGTTGGGGCATTGGCAAGGCCAAATTAAAGAAGAATAAGCGAGATAAAAATAATCAAGATGCCAATTGCATGTGGCATAATTCGAATTTGATCGAGAGGATATCGCTACGGACTATTTTCATTATCTATTACTACTTCATAGCCTAGAAGGTTTGTGAGAGGTATTGGAGGGGTTGAGGGAAAGGGAATATACGTTTTGGAATGAACAAATTTTAGTTTCAACCATTTAATTTATTGACTTAGAGTTCAAAGAAGCAGATTCCCTTATGCATATATGGGTGTAACAAAGCACCTGTATTCCATGACATTAATTGAGCATGAGAGATATAGGACAGGGTGAGATTTTTTGTCCTTCCCTCTCCATCAAGTGAGAATAAAAAAGGGTTATTATATTTATATATCTAGTTTTTTTTAATAACACTTGTACTTTATTTTTTAGAGGAAAAAAATTATATACGGATAATTTAAAATAATTTTATAAATTATCATGTATATTTATTGACTTTTATAATAACTAATTTCAAAATTATATGAATGATGATTTCCGATTAAATGGTACTCTAAAATTATTTTTCGTTATCTTAGTGAATAATCATTTAGCTATTCTTTTAAAAAAAATCATTACATATTTGTTAGTTGATCATTTTTCTCTTTTTCTTTATTTATTTTCTCTATTTGTCTCCTTCTTTCACTCTTAGACTCTAAATCTTTTAAAATATCCTTGGGGCAACTAGAAAACAAAAAAATCTCTAAAATCAACTAAAAAATTGCTCAAAAGACTTATTTTTTATGCGATTTTATCTTGTTTATATCTCATAATTATTGTTTCAAAGATTAGTTTAATTTCATAATTTTTAATATAAGTGAATTTAATGAGACAGTAAATTAATAAAAAAGTTTAAAATCATGCCCCAAAATAAAATAAAATAAATCAATCCATGTTTCAAAAAGGATAAACATGTTATAAAATATAATACTTAAGAAATCATTTATAACTTTTAATAAATAAAGAATAAATTATAACTTAAAATATAATTAAGGGGCCACATGAATAATTTAACATATATATATCTTCTTATATATATAAATATCTAAGACTATATGTTTCCTCATGACCTTCGCTCTTTGGTCTACTCATTCTCCTCCACATTCACTATTTGAATATTCTCATGTATTAGTGAATTTCATTCTCCTAACACATTCTTGGTATATGCTCTTATCATGTGAATATCAATTGAATAATGTAACAAGTTGTAATGAATATTAGATACCAGATTCAAATACATATTTTATCTTCAAAATTTTAAATACACTCCTATTATTCATCGTATACATCGTTTTATAGTTTTAATATTAATTAAACGGTTTAATAAGTTGTAATTAAATCTGAAAAATTACTTTCAAACATATATTTCTTTCGTCACTAAATATTAGACATTGTTTTGAAATTTTCTTATTTTTTTTATAAAATTATTTTCTAACTTTTCCTTGTATTAATTATTTTTTTATCAAAATATTCTTAATTATTTTAGTCTATAAATAATAAACTCTATGAATTGTCCTTTTCTCTTTCTTAATTATCTTAATTATGAGGATTTGGGAATTGAAGAGTTTAGTTTTAAAACTTCACTACTACAACTAGTCTCTCCATGCAATACTTATTTAGGTTAAAAATAATTAAGTAGAAAAAGTAATATAGTTAGATCCAATAATTTAAGATGATTTTGAAAAATATTACAATTACATATAAATTTAATATCATTAACTAAATTAACTAACTTTATTAATAATTATGAATTAGTTATAAACGTCTTAGGTACAAAGGGAGTACATTAATTTTATGTTCAAAATTCAAATAAAATCTTAACATGCATATGATATATTCTTATACTTTTAATATCAATTGAACTAAAAAGTTTAATTTAATTTCTTCTCTCTTTCAACACTAATTCATGGGCCAAATAATGTATAATTCAGGATGCCACATGCACCATCTGACGTTGATAAAATTACAAATAAATACTCTAGCTTATTATATTTGAACCATCTACTCTCCAATTTCTCACTTCCCTTCAAGCATGGGGTTTGAAAGTGAAATTTTATCTTTTCTTCTATAAGTAGCTAATATTAGTTAGCTTCTTTTTTTCCACTGACCTACGATTCTAAATTAATAAATTTGTTACTGTCTTTTAATCTATCATTTTTAATATCTTTTTGTTGTAATTTAAATTTTAACATTTTTTAAAATTATTTAAATTAAAAATAGCAATATATTACGATATATATTGTTCATCATAAACTAAAAACATATTTTTATATTCAAAATATTTATTTATTATTATTTTAATTATTATATAATTTAAATATTTAAATATATTTATCAAATATAAATTTTAGTTATATAAAATAAGTATTTACTCAATGTAATGTAGATACTAAAATACTAGTAATCATGTAAAGCATGCAAACTTGGTAATTGTTTGAATATCCATTTAACCGAAGTTGGTGACAAAATATTTTCACCTTTTCTTTTGAGTTCAGTTTGTAGTGGACCATTAGATTTGGTCTTAAATATTTATGTAAAATAAATTAGATTGAAAATCAAACATGTTCATAGTCTCATACCGGGTGTCACCGTCACCAAAATGTTAAACAAGCTAACTCTTTTTCTCGCTGAAAACAAATCTCAAGATCTTTCTACGAGCACTGTAAAAGCTTGGACAAATTATTTAAATTTTGATTGTTGAATTATTATTTAAATTTTGATTCTCGTTTCTATAACTGAATTAACTACTATTTTTTAATCTAGAACTATAAATATCTTTTATAAAAAAATCTTGTTTAAATTGAGAACATAGTAAGTTAGTAACATAGTAAAATTAACTCTTTTAATAGTTTTTTTCGTACACAACATTTGAATCTAGACTTGTTTCAAAGGGAATCTCAAACTACTCACTGGTAATTGGCAAACAGCTAACAACTTTGT